>NW_028274813.1:49327196-49478712 GCF_037043125.1 Eumetopias jubatus
ATTTTATTTTATTTGTCAGACGGAGAGAGCGAGAGCGCGCACACAAGTTGGGTGGGGGTGCGGCAGGCAGAGGGAGAAGCAGGCTCCTCTCTGAGCAAGGAGCCCGATGCGGGACTCAATCCCAGGATCCTGGGACCATGACCTGAGCTGAAGGCAGATGCTTAACCAACTGAGCCACCCAGGCGTCCCCTGGTTCTACTTTTAAAGTTATGAGAAGTGAATGGATCATTCCTATTCATTGGGGTTAATCTTGTTTTGTAGGCTTCTGAAGAGTCCACGTGGGTGGAAACACTGGGTTGCAGTTCAGTTTTATATCTTACTTTATCTTAGATTTGCAAAATCACAGACCTGTGTTCTGTATCCTAATTAGGTCAGGATTAAAAATACACCTTTAGGGGCGCCTGGGTGGCTCAGTTGGTTGGGCGACTGCCTTCGGCCCAGGTCATGATCCTGGAGTCCCGGGATCGAGTCCCACGTCGGGCTCCCTGCTCGGCAGGGAGTCTGCTTCTCCCTCTGACCCCCCCCCCCTCTCATGTGCTCTCTCTCATTCTCTCGCTCTCAAATAAATAAAAATCTTTAAAAAAAAAATACACCTTTAGGCCTGTGCTGTATAATATGGTAGTTACCAGCCAAATGTGGCTTTAGAGAAACTGAAATGTGCCTGGTCTGAACTGAGATGCACTTCAAGTGCAAAATGCACAGCTGAATTTTTGAGGATTTAGTATCAAAAGATTGTAAAATATGTCATATTTTTTATATGGATTACATGTTGAAAGAAGATTTGGATATATTAGGTTAAATTAAAAAACACTGAAATTAGTTTTAAGAATATACTTTTTTTTTAATGTGGCAGTTAGAAAACTTAAGAATGCATATTAGCCACACATGCATTCTTTTGTTGGACAGATCTGCTTTAGGCTTCTCATTTTACAGAAAAAAAAAATTTCCATTTTATAGACAAGGAAAATAGGTTTTCACACTTATTATACCTGGTCTCTGTGGTAATAAAGTGCTTATTGCATGAATTACTATTTATGTAGATAAAGGGAAATCCATGTTTTATCTGTAGTTGATAGTCCGATTTTTCAAGGAGTAACATGTTAGTAAGGAGAAATGATATTGTCATATTTCTTCTTTACCTTTACATTTGTTTGTGCAAAAAATATTTAGAAATAATTGTCATTTGTTGGAGACTTTCTAAATTGCATTCCTGGCTGGATCAGTTAAAAAAAAATCTGGATAGTAATAAACATGGCTGTTATAGGAAATCAATGAAGACTGTGCTATTTTTTTTGGAATTAGTCTCCAAGTAATGACTACCTTAAAAATTCAGTTATAATTATAGGGAAATATATTAAGTTATAGTTGTAATATAATCTCTAAGGAAAATATAAAAAAGTAGTAAATGAAAAAAATGAAATCACTTAAATTATGGATCCTCTCACTTTTTGATTTAAGAGACTGGTTCCCAAAATTTGTTTTAAAGTTACCAAAAGTAGAGTCTAAGGACATTAAAAAAAGACAAAAAAGACAACAACAAACTGTCATCTGTGATCGATAGCGTATCAGAAACAAAGGGCATCCTTTCAGAATAAGGAACATTCTTTTAAATCGAGTTAGGTCAGCTTTATTAAAAACTCACTACATTGTCTTTATTCTTCTTATTTCACTATTGACCATTGAAAACTATAATGGATGGCATCATTTCCCAGAATGGATTTGAGAGTCACTGATTCAAATAGTTAGACAACGACTGTCTTAATGTGTTTTTAAATCTCATTAATTCATGAGAGCCATTTTACTCTTATACCTTAAAACTTGCAAGCATGTTAAATTTTTCAAAGTTATTACAAATTTTATAATTATTCTTTGGCTTATTGAGGTATAAATGTTGATATATGTTCTCAAATCTGTATTTTTATTTCTTCTTTACTTTTAAAATATTAATTAGAAGCAATAAATTGTACATTAAATTTCTCCGTAGTGGTGTATACATAAGGATAGTTTAAGGATTAGAATGTTATAGTAAATAGTTCTCAAAAATGTTTGAATTTTGTTGTAATGGTGTTTCTAATCTTAGTAGCCACATGTTACTCAGAAACATTTTTTAAATTGTAGTGCTATGTAACTTTGATTAAATTAAATTTGGTAAAGCAAATAAAAAAATAACAGTTTTTCAGGAAAACTTGAATATTTTCGTGTAGAGTAAGTTGAAATATTAAAGCTTTTCATCTATGTAATTCATAAATTATGTCATACATTTAACATTGGTAAGATGATGACCAACAGTGAAATCAGAAACTTAAAATACCATGACTTAAAATATTTTCCAAAGGAAAACAAAATTTAAAAGCTTACTTGGCTTATACATTTCCAGATGGCTAGACAGTTTTTTCCTATATAAGTAAGTGTTGGAACAAACAGTGGGGGGGGGATCTAAAATGTTTTATTTTCCACCACTTTTAGATAAATTTTTAAATAAAGTGATTTCTGTTGTGTTTCTTCAAAATTAGATATGGTTTCACATAACCGAGAAAAAAAAAACAAGACACAGAAATACCAGTGGCCTAAAAATAATGGTTAATTTATTCCATGGAGGATATCCGGATATAGTTAGTCCAAGGCTACTTGTGAAAGCTCCACAGGTCATCAGGAACTCTGCTATCCTGTTCTCTCTTTTTCTTTTTTTTTTTTTTTAAAGATTTTATTTGAGAGAGAGAATGAGAGAGAGAGAGAACATGAGAGGGGGGAGGGTCAGAGGGAGAAGCAGACTCCCCGCTGAGCAGGGAGCCCGATGCAGGACTCAATCCCGGGACTCCAGGATCATGACCTGAGCCGAAGGCAGTCGCTTAACCAACTGAGCCACCCAGGTGCCCTGTTCTCTCTTTTTCTTGTGTCATCTTTACTTGTGGCTTCTATCTTCAATGATAGCTCATGGTTTAAATAGCTGCTGTGGCTCCTGTCATCACACTAACATTCCAGGAAGTAGGAAGGAGGAAAAAGGGGGGGAAGAGGAGAAAAGAAAAAACCAAAAAACAACAACAAAAACACACACACACACACAAAACACCAAGAACCTCCCAGTCAAATATGTTCCTCCATAAGAAATCTCCCTGAAAGCCCCATATAACACTTCCAATTATATGTCATTGGATAGATCTTAGTCAAAGACCACACCTAGCGGCAAGGAAGACCAGGAATATGTTCTTGTAGTGTTGGGTTGTGTTATCTTGAAAAAATTAGGATTCTGTTACCAAAAAAGGAAGAAGTGGCCACTGCATAGGCAACCAGCAGTCTTTCCACATTTATTATGAAATATATGGAGTATATATTTCTGGTTGCTAAAGTAATGAAAGTAATTAAAGAATACTTCTATTAGGTCAAACCATTTGAAGGTGTCAGTATTTGATTTTTAACCTATAAACATGACGATTTCATATCATTTAGCTTAATATTTATGACTAGATGGCAGACGAGTTCCCCAAGTTATCTGGCTACAAAATATCTAATGTACTAGAGGAAATACTTTAAAAGCAAGCAAGCAAAATAAAATTAAGTGAGAATATGCATTTTCAAAATAAAGTAGTCTCAAAATTGCTATAACTCTGAGGGTGTCCAAGGGGTACTTAGAGATAAAGAAGTTCTATCTGACTGGTGCTAGGTAGGGGTGAGGCGGGGAAACAGTGGGCCAAGAATTGGTTCTGCATGGAGTGGAAAGCTGGTTGGGAGGCCACCTCATATAGAGCCAGGCCTCAGAGCTTATTTCCTGCTACCTCTTGTCACTCCTATTTCTCCTGGCACATGGGTCTCTTTGCTGCTCTATGAATAGGCATCTTTGCATTGGCTGTCCCCGACCCCCCCGTTTTTAAAAAAATTATTTGAAAGAGAGTGAGAGACAGTAAGCACAACCTGGGTTGGGGGAGAGGCAGAGGGAGAGGCAGGTTCCCTGCTGAGCAGGGGCCCAACTTTGGGCTTGACCCTAGGACTCTGGGATCATGACGAGCCAAAGGCAGATGCTTAACCGACTGAGCCACCCAGGCACCCCTTGTCTCTTCCTTTTGCTTGGAATGTTCTTCCCATGGATGTCTGTCTGGTTCACTCTTCATTCTCCTTCCAAGTCTTTCATCAATGCCACCACCTCATGGAGAACTACCTTGACCCTCCTACTTAAAATTGCAATCTTACCTGACTTCACACATTCCCAATTCATAGCCTGCTTCATTTTTTGTTCCCATAGCTTTTAGCTTTTTAACACCTCCTTTATATCATAGAATTTTCTTATTCTATGTCTGTCATTCATCTCAGACAGAATATAAGCTCTACTGGGGAAAAAAATTCTGTCTGCCTCACTGCTGGGTCCCACATGTCTAGAACAATGTCTGACGCTGTATTAGGGTGTCAACACATATTTGTTAAATGAATGACAATTTGTTGTTGTTCCTACTAGCTATGATATTTGAGCTATGTCCTATAAGTTAGCTGAATTTTTGTATTTGCTAGCTTGCCTTGTCTCAGGAAAGTGCTGATACCTTTGTATGCCGGCAGGAGGAGGTATACTTTCAGGACTATTAATATAAACATCTGGTCCACTCAGAAAACAAGTAGTTTGATTGATTTTGTTTTTACCCACTAAAGGAACTTTATTTAACTCCACAGATTGTGCAGCCTTAGATTGAATTTAGGATTCTTTTTATTACATATCCCATAACGAGCAGTAGCATTGTGTTCCCTCTTCCTACTGACTTTACATGCAGTGTCAGAGAGCAATAAAATGTTTTTTTTGAATTTGCAACCGACATACTTTTAAGAATAATGAAAATGCACTGATTCAATTTTTTCTAAGTATAACATTAAACACAGAACAAAACAAAAATGAAGCTACCCCAATAAATAAACTGGTGAGCCACTTTAGTTTTTATGTGCTGTCAAGGGTGGGGGGAGCAACAGATGATTTCTTAGTTGCTCTCTGTCACTAACCCAACCATGCAGACCTTCCCTGGAGATAATGTAAAATACTATAGCACAGTCTTGGGATGGCACTGTTACCCACCCAGACAATAAAGAAATGTCACCACATGTTCAATTCCTAGGACTCCTACTGGATTTTCAGCACAAGAAACATGTTCCTCTTTTTGGTTAACAAGTATGCTATGGAAAGACTGTGACACCCCCACCTCCACACTGATTTAAAATATTAAGTACTCTTCACTAGAAGTTTTCTAAATATGGTCTTGGAAACCTTGGGCTGAATTCAGGGAGGAGAGTAGGGAGGGGGAAGGCAAAGTGCATTGTCGTGGCCACCATTTATTCAACCAAACAACTTACCTTCTAAATCTTTGAAATGTTGGACATCTACAAGAGCTTTCATTTGAATAAAGTGTTATTACTTTTAAACATTGACCTGAGGAATTCTTTTATCAAGTTCCCAAGAGATCATGTTGTGCTCTACTAGTCTGTTACTTGCCTTTCTAAATTGTCACTGTACAGTCTGTTAGAAAAGCAAAGACTCTCTTTACAATGCTAGTTGTTTTACTTAATTTTTTGGGATAAGTTTTTGTTTATCTCTTAAAGAAGGTAGAACTGTATATGATGTAAACTTTTTGATAGTTTCATCAAAACTGCACATATAAATAGACTTAAGTTTATTAAAGGTTTATCTATTTTTTCTGGCTTTGGAGATTACCAAGCTATAAACAAAATAATCAAATTTCGCAAGTTAACTGGAAGATTTATTTTCCTTAGTGAATAAACCAGTAATTCTTTGCAAGACCTTAACTTTTCATGAACAGAAATTGTGTGTTAAAGGTGTGATGAAAGAGACTTTAATTATAGCATCAAAACCTCGCATACTTACAGGCATAAGTATTTTACACGCAGGCTTGTATTTGTTTTGATATAATGAAATTTCACAAAGAAATTGGTGTTGAGATTATGATCTAAGCACATTTCTAAGCATTTGTTAAATCCTTGAGTGACACATTGGATAACATAGTGAAAATTGACTGCAATTTCTCCTATCTAATGATGGTTAATAGTTCAGAAAACAAGCTCAGAATTCACACTCTCAGAATGGGGATGTGCCACTGTCAAATCACTTAGATATAATTATGATTTTGTAATCATAATGACTAAGTATGTGTAATTAACAAAACAACTTAGAGAAGAAAATGCTGTGAAATGTTTGTGAGTGTTAAAAGCAGAAAATGTGATATCAGTTTATTCTTATTTGAAAGCCTTCTGCCTCTGGAAGAAATATCTTTAAAAAATCCAATCCAAGCACACAATGCAACTATAGTGGATGAACTTTTGTTTCAGTTAAATTTATGTCCTTGAGGTGTAATTTGCATTAAGATATTTCACAAAGCTGCAATGAGGTGTTCAGCTTCCGATTCTTCATAGTAATGCTGAGAGCTGATTTTTGGGTCTTATTTTTGTGTGTGGTTTTTGGACGTACTTGAGCCCATATGATTGAAGAGAAGAGGAAGAACGAAGGATGAGTTCAGGGCAGTCCTGAAGTATGACACTAAGTATTTGGCCCAAAGTTAATAAAATCTTGTATTACTTATTCCTCTGAGGGAAATGGGAATAGGATGATGAAGGTTTGGTTTGGTAGTGTTCTTTATAGTTCAGTTTTCTGATTGTGATTGTTATTGACCTTTAGTCTGCTCCCTTGACTTCCACTTGCTTTTTCTTACTATTTTTATTTATGTACAGTTTTTGACTTCTAACTATAAATTTATCTCAATTTATAGTATGTCCCTTTAGGAAACAAAATTCTGAAAATCCGAAGAAAGGTGTGTTTTGCTGATTATAATTTCTTAGTCCTGTAGAAGATGCTCAATACATAGTGAATCTTTGTTTTTTTCCTTTCTAATTCCAGGTCCCTTTGTTCTTGTCCAAAAAGGCAAGATATAAACCTCTTCATAGAGTACTTGTTTTTAAAAGTATTAAGATATTTATGCTACTTAGAATTCATTAACTGGTTATTTTAGACACATTTTCAAATACTAGCAGTAACCTTCCACTTGAAGAGTCAAGAGACTTCATTATATACTTCCCCTCTAGAATATTTAGAAGAACACCCTGCAGAAGATATCTTATCTTTACATCTCAGAATTCTTCTCCCTTCTTTTCTTAGAGGGAAGTTCTTACTCTTAGATTTTGGTAATATAATGGGCAATTTGTTATCCTTACGTATAATACCAGTATTTCTCTTAAGGAGGGGGCTGTCTGAGAACATAGTTGCTTAAGAAGCTTGGGGCAGAAGTCACGAGTGTCAGCAGGAGACCATGTCAACATGCCCGGAAGTGAGAGGATAATCAAATGCTCGTTCAAAATGACAGGGTCAAACATTATGATATTGGCATAAAAACAGATATCTTTAGAATAAAGAGACCAGAAGTAACCATGCATACATGACCATGTATTTTTGGTCAATTAATTTTTGTGAAAGATACCAAGAATACATAATGGAGAAAGAGTAGTCTTTTTAATAAATGGTTTTGGGAAAACTGGATAGCCACAGACAAAAGAATAAAATTGGACCCCTATCTTATATGCACACAAAACAAACAACTCAACATGGATTAATGACTTGAAAGTAAGATCTGAGACTATAAAACTTCTGGGAGGAAAATAGACATAAGAAATGCATACAACTCAACAGCAAGGCAACAACAACAAAAAACCCAATTAAAAAATGGACAAAGGACATTTTTTTTCAAAAAAGACCTAAACAGATGATGGGGATTAAGGAGTGTACTTGCAACAAGCACGGGGTGATGTATGGAACTGTTGAATCACTATATTGTACACCTGCAACTAATACACTATATGTTAATTAATAGGAATTAAAATAAGTCATACAAAAGGCCAACAGGTACATGAAAAGGTGTTGAACATCACTAATCATCAAGGAAATGTGAATCAAAACCACAGTGAGATGACACCTCCTACCTGTCAGGATGTCTATTATCAAAAAGACAAGAGATAAAAATGGTGGTAAGGATGTGGAGAAAAGGGATTCCTTGTGCACTGTTTGTGGGAATGTAAACTGGTACCGCTACTATGGAAAACAGTATAAAGGCTTTTTAGGAAATTAGGACCACCATAATTTAATAATCCCCCTTCTGGATACATACCTAAAAGAAATTAAAACAGGATATCAAAAGATAATCTGTACACTCATGTATATTGTGGCATTATCCGCAATAGCCATGATATAGAAACAACCTAAATGTCCATAGATACATAGATACATAGATACATAGATAAAGAAGATATATAGAAGAGAAAGAAAGAAAATAAATATATAAATATATTTCTGTTGAATATTAAGTGAAATAAATCATGCATGAAAAGCTGAATAGTACAGGGTATCAGTTATATGGGGAATCTTAGAAAAAATTGAACTTTTAAAAGCAGAGTAAAATTGTGGTTGCTAGGAGCCAGAGGATGGGAGAAATAGGGAGAGGTTGATAAAAGGGTGCAAACTTTCAGTTATAAGTTGATCAAGTTCTGAGGATCTAATGTATAGCATGGTGACTGTAGTTGATAACACTGTATTGTATAATTGAAATTTGCTAAGATATCTCAAGCAATATCACCACCCCCACCAAAAGTAAATATGTGAAAGGATGAATGTGTTAATTAGCCAAGTGGGGGACTCCTTTCACAATGTATATATACTGCATTGCAAACTTTAAATATAATTTTATTATACCTCAATAAAGAAGGGGAGACCTATAAAAAGAATGGGAGTCAAGGTGTTAGCCTATTGGCTCCCTAGATCTTTGATTGGTTTAGGCTCTTCATTTTCAGTGTTAAAGCAGTTGGTGGGGGAAGAAAGCATCTTTCTATCCTTTTTAGGTAATCCCTGATTCACGAAGCAAACTCAGAATATATCCTGTGTTGAGATACAAATAGTTTGACCTAAATCCAACTCCATAAGATTCCAAATCATTGTGTTTCCCAGATTGTGATATGACTGTTAGTTTGTTCTGACATAGTAGTGAATTTTTTTTTATGTCAAAGTATGTAGCATTTGGAGAAAAACTGGTAAAGGCTGATGTAGGGACTGGGAATTACAATATTTATCATCACAAAATTGCATGAGTCTATTTAAATTTGTGTGTGTGTGTGTGTGTGTGTGTAGAGATACAGAGAAAAGGAAAAAATAACACTCAAAGGATGGACACCCAAATGTACACAGTTCTTTCTCTGCGTGTGGCCTTATGGCTGAGTAATTAAATTTTTTTCTTCCCACTTATCATAATTTTGTTTCTTTGAAACTGAAATGTTAGCATGGGTCTTCCTTCTAAAATCTAGATAAGATTGCCCAGAGTGTTCAACTCCATACAATGTGGTTTTCCAAAGATTTCTTGGGTGGGGAGTTCTATTTTGCTGCTCATGTCTGACTCCAAGTTCCTATTTCCTCAGAATTCATTGAATTCAGGGATTGAATTCCTTGTTTGCTGCCTTTATGCTACTATGTGGAGTCCAAAAGATGAATCTTGAGCCCTTACCCAATTTCCATAAAACCCTATTCTCACAGGGCAGGTGTAAGTAATAGATTATACTGGCAACTTTGGGAAGGGATATGGACAAATTCATCAGGAAGCAATGTAACTTTAAATTATATCAGAAAATCTTTCTCTTTCTTGATCCTCTGAAACCTGAGATTTTTCATCGGTGGCCTCATCTCATGTGGATTCTGGCCACATACCATCTTGATTGCTTCTCCCTTCACAATTTCCATCTTTGCTCTCTAACTCCTCCTGTCCCTGGAGAGCACTGGTAACTCCAAACTCTTCTTAGCCTTCTCCGTAAAGCAATGTACCTTTTCTCAGCTCCTCCTCATAAAATTCATTAAGGTGTTCAGGACAAAAGACTCTGTTTGGAAAGAACTATCAGAAATTGTGGTCTCAAATAGCATACCCCATTATATTTCCTTAATAGGAAGATGAGGATGGTTTTATTCTTTTCAACCAGTCTTCCCCCTTTCTCAAAAGATGGATAATAGAAGATGAGAAAGCAGCCTTTTAATTTTATCCCCATGTTTATTTTCAATTCATAATAAACTGAAGACAATAGCTTTTTAGAAATGTAGGGCATATGGGAGCTGCCTACACAAGGACATACTGGTTAGAAAGTGGTGATCACACCTGGAAGGATGATAATATTTTTGGATGAAAATGCAGAAAATTCATGGGTAAAAGGAAAATTGGTACTTTAACTTTTGTTCTGCTAGCTGAAACGTTAGACATTTTTACAAGGTTGAACTTCTTTTAGAATTAAAGCAGCAAATCCTGGGTTTCACCCAGGTATTCACATACTTCACAAGTAACTTTACAAGTGCAAACATACTTCAGCCTGTTCTTCCTATTTAATCATCTCTGGATATATGACCTGGAACAGGCTCAAACTTGGGTTGGGTGGATAAGAATACAAGGATTCCTTATCAGAATTTATTTTAAGATTTGGCTATAGGTGAGATTTCCAATCTGATCTTGATTTGAGATGGTGCCCATAGCTTTTGTTTCCAAGAGCAATTCTAATATAACTTGGTGTTCACAGGGTGATCTAATGTGGTGGCAGAATTTGTGTGATAATTTTGTGTTTTTGTTCACTACTGGTAGGCATTGGACTTGGGGAGTATTCTGGGCTCCCGACCGAAGCATCCAGGATTGATATTCTTTATGGATGGTCATTGTTATATCCTGCAGCCTGCATTTTCCCATCTGTTACTCAGAAATAACTGATAAAATTCTGTAACTCATTATTTTCTTTCTCTGTCCCTAGTATAATATTTCCCATACTTTGGTAGTAGAGTGGTATTAAAAGTTCAGTTTTCTGAGTTCCACTCTAGACCTACTGAGTAAGACTCTACAGAAGAGAGCCCTGTTGCTATGTAAGAGATACTCAATTTTGATATCCATCTGAACATGAAGGGGAGTTCTCAAGGACCAAAATGTCTAAGAAGGTCTAGGTTAAAAAAAAAAAAAAAGAAACAACTCTGATGTTGCTATTTCTTCACTAATTCCCTCATTCTTCTGCCTTTCTCTCCCCATCCTGATGTGGGTTAGAGATAGGGAGAGAGGACAAAGTTAAGGACAGGAGAGTTTTCCCTTGCTTGGTTCAACTGTGATCTCGTTTTGAAATCTTGATGAGGCAAATATTCACATTCTGGCTCTTTTTTGAGGAGCATAAGGCAGAGGTCTGCATTTTGCTCAGTTCTTCATCTGAGTCTTTAACAAAAGTACTGGGGGAAGGAGAAGCACAGAAAGCAACCAGCTTAGTATGAAAGGTTAATCTCTCCTGATAAATAATGTCTGAAGCTCTCCTCACCCTCCTCTGGCTCATGTTTGGAGAGTATGTAGGAAGGGGGGATATCCTGGCACCCCTCTTTAGAATGTGTGCACACTACATTTTTTATTTCCAGGTTTTGACTTCAGCAATAGCTATGAAACTACACAAAGTTCTGCTTAACATTGTGTTTAGGAAGTAGCTCTATTCTTCTGGGTTTCAAAGAGTGACTTTTGTATATAGACATGGTTCCAAACTTTTTAAAAATAATTTTCAGGACCTATGGAGATGATCATTGTTTTTTAGTTTGAATAATTATAGACTGTAGGTGCAAATTTCCAGTATTTCTCATTTGAGCCGTATTTGTGACCTCCACTAATGTGTAATGTTAACCAAGTATTGATTTTCCTGGATTGTGTTATTTTTTTAACCTGTCATGATTAATTTGCAAGCACTTTAGCCTATTACATCTGTATTAATGAGGAAAAGCTGGTGTTCTTTTTTTTTTCTTCTTTAGTTATGTTTAAATGTTTAATTTCATGGTTATTCTAGTTTCATAAATACATGTTCTATGCTCTGGAAAAGTTCATAAAAGACTGAAATGTTCTGTTCCAATTTTAGTTTATGATGATGGTGTATCACAACAGGATTTTGAGGCTCGGGGGATAGGAAAGTCAGTCTGGTTGAGGCTGGGTCAGGATAGGCTGTTTAAGAGGTGAGCTTGATACCTGTGGTACCCAGAATATTCCGTACCTTTTAGTCTTTACTCTATGTAGCTTGATTTCAGCAGCTAAAATCACTTGGAAAGGATATATAGAAGCAGGTGCTCCTTTTGGATGAAAACAAAGTGTGCCTTTTCCATCCCAGGAAGAAGGATGAAAGAGCTCAAACTTTCCTTTGACACATGGTGCTGAAAAAGTTTGAAAGATCATTTTATCCTTGCTATGTCGCTATGGTAACCTGGTCTTCTATAGCTAATTGTGTGCTTGCTTCTTTCCAAGGAGAAGTTGTACCCATGTTCGACATTTTTAACAACAAAAGTAAGGCACCAGGAAATATGGACTGATGATTCTGTATTTATGGAAGTTTGCATTTAAGAATAATCACTAACTATATATGGGAGGGAGGGGCTGTGAATTTGAGAGTCCTCAAAATAAAATAGAACCTTTTCTTTTTCTCTGCATTGATGTCTTTTCTCTCCTCCAGCATTTGGCTTTTCATTTAAAAGATGAGGGCAATGTTAGGAGTTTTGTTCTTTTCTGAAGGCATCCAGCCAAGAAGGGAAGCCATGGGAGTGCCTACTTATAGCAAATTGCAGCTTAAATGGTGAGAAATCTGTGCTACTCAATGGTAATTGAGTATTCCTATGGCAAGATATGGAAGTAAATTAAGATGGGACTGTATTTTAAAATTATGAGCAATTCATGCCTTACTTCCAATGATTCTATCATAAATAAGCCCTCTTTTGGTCTGACATAATTTTTTTAAAGCCCTTGAAACATAAAACTGATGAATATAAATATTTTCTCATGAGAGTGAAACCTTTGTTTAACTTTGATTAGAAACAAGAAAAGAATCTAAGAAAAATGCTATCCACAAGTAGGTCTGCACATGGCTACAGAAGGACATGAAATCATTCTGTGAATTGTGATTTGTCAATACAGAATCACATTTGACAAAGATGTATAGCATCAATCACTCAGCTATTAGCATATGCTATAGCTAACATTAATTAAATCTCAAATTCTGGTAAGAATGGTTTATGTCAGTTCTCTTTGGACGTAGATGGCCTTATTTTAGAAATTAGAGTAATGAACTAGTCTTGGGTAATTGATACAAGTTTGGAATTCAGGAAGTAAGTCCTAGAGACATAGTCATCATTATAGGTAGAATAGCTGGAGATTCATGACTGTTTACTGGCAGGTCGTAGTTACATGGCTTCATGTTATAAACTGGGTAAGCCAAATTACATCAAACTAATATTCTTTAGGTTAGGAGAACAATGGAAAAGGAGAATAATGCATTTAAGTTGAAGAGATGAGGTATTTTCTGAATGCAGAAACTAATCTCTATTGGTGTTATATGTCTAATACATTAAATCTGTGATCTCATTTTATCATCATCATAGCTTTGGGAGGTAGGTAAAATTGAGCTTATTTTAAAATGAGTGAACTTGAAGCTCAGGAAATTTAAGTAATTTGCCCAAGATCAGAAAGCTAGGAACTAGTAAAAAGAGGGATTTCAAATGCCAATCTGTTGGTCTCTAAAGTCTATCAGTGCCTTTTGTGAATGATGATATGTAATTGATTCTGGAGAGAATGTTTATGAAAAGAGGCATGATGCTCATTTTATTGTTTTAAGTCTTGAACTTTAAGAAGAATACAAATAAGGATAGTTGAGGCCTCAAGGGGAATTAGTTCAAGGTCTCTTTATGGGCTTTTTCACCTCTCTGACTCCTCCATAAAATAAGAAACAGTGATGAGTTGACCTAGTTGAGTTCACTGATTCTGCTCCAATTCTGGAAGAGGGACTTTCATAGGGGTTAGAAATGTGGCATATGTGGGCATGGTTTACACATTTCCCCAGGTCTACTAAGCCTTTGAGTAAGAAGTGTCTTCAATTTCCTTGTCATTATTTCGTAAATATATTTTTTCTGGGGTCCCCTATAGAAGAAGGGCTGTGATCTGGGGGCAGACCTAGGTCCTTTGGTCAAAATACCACTGAGATGCACCCCAGGCCTTCCCTATTTAAAATGGGATGCAAAGTGAAAAATTCAGCAAAAACTTCATTGTGATTATAGAGTTGTGGTTGAAATCCCTAGAAAAGAAGAATATAAAAGGAATGTAAATGTGAAGGAAATTAGAAACAACATTCGTGGGGGGCGAAAATCCTGTCTATACAAATTAGACAATAAAAATTGAAAGAAGTTAAAATTGTGTATGGATAAAACTATTTAATTCAGGGGATATAGGGAATCAAATGAATCTCCTCTAATAAACATAATTCTGAGGCCCCTATTAACATAGCAGCTATACCAAAGGATTAAGTAGAATCATATTGGAAGCTATTATCCCTTAGGAAATTCGTCCAGTCTTAAATCTTTAACCATAGAGAAATTGTTTGATCAAATTTTTGACTCAAAAATCTTAGCCTGCCTAACTAACATGGTAGTTTGCACCTTACCCCCCTTGCAACCCCCTACAGTTGGACTATATAAAATCTGAGGAAAATAAAAAACAAAGAAAACCCATGATGTATTTTTGTGCTCTATTTGGGTTGATCATTGTCATTAAAAATATTGATAATATAAGGAAGTACAATATTTAAGTGCATACGTAGTGTTTGACTTGATTTATATGGACTAAGTGCTTAAGAAAGCATTATCAGGTAGATGGAGTGATTACAAAACCAATATATCAAATGTATAAATCCAGTTTAAAATCTTGAAAGGAATTTAAGTTAAGGACAGATTGCTTAGGAAGTTTAAATTTGTTCAACTTCGGTTAATGAAACACCAGTCAAAAAATAAGGAGCCAGACTGGCTGGATCTGAATTTTGGTGCTGTCACTTTTTGGCTCATTATTTTGTATGAATTATTCAATCTCCTTGTGACTCAGTTTCCTCATTTGTAAAAAGCAGAAAACAATCCTACCTATCTCATAGCGTTGTTAGGAAAAAATTAAAAGTCGTTACCTGACAACTGCTCAGAGCAGAGCCTGGTACAAAGTAAGCCTTAGGTATGGGCTTGCTCTTGTTAACCACAGAAATGTTTGTTGTCACTCCCTCCACACTCTTAACTTTTCACCTCTTCCCAGGAAGTCCTGTGTGTATTTCCCCACTCCACCCCCTTCAGAGGAGGCTCTTTTTCCTGAGTACTCAACTACATCATCACACTTATGGTGGCCTTTAAAAGAATATGTTGAAGTCATTTTGTGGAACCAACACAGTCCTAAATCCAGAAGTAATACCAGTTAGTGATTTTTGCTTGGTTTTCTTGAATGCCATGCTAGGGAACACGTAACTATGAAGTTACTTATTAATGCAACATTTTCTCCCCAGTCCACTTCCCTCACATTCCTGCTCACACACATTCTTCTCCTCTACCTTTTCCCCAGCTTGAGACGGACTGATTCTGATCCTTTTTCCTTTGCTCATTTTTGTATCCTATAAGCCCAAAGCCCTGTTTTAGCAAGACAGAGAACTTCTCAAAGGACGGGGAGAACGATAAGCCATGAATGGCAAGATAAAAGTGCATACTAAGTATTCGTTGAATACTTGAATGGGCTTTTTTTGTTTCACTTACTAGGAAAGTTGGCATTTTTGATTTAAAAAATATTGAATATTTTGATTAGAGTAGGACTTAGCAAATTGATATACTTGGTTTGATTAATTCAAGAGAAATGACCTTTTCCAAGTAATGTGTAAACCCAAGTGAAGTACCTTACTACCTTCAGGGTGTACCCTGAAGGTCCATATACAGGTATATGCCTGTAGACCTTGGGAAATTCTTTTTGTACTTGTAAAGTGTTAACACTTACTACTTCAGGTGTATTATGTGTTTGGATTGTTACATAAATTTAATTTTTTATGTCTGCAGTGAAGGTAGGCATTATTATTCCCATTTTATAGCTTGGGAACTGAGCCTCAGGGAAGTTTAGTGATTAGCCAAAGGTCATGGGACTCTAAGTAATAGAGCAGGAGTCTGAACCTAAGTTCAAGGATCTAAAGCTTCCAGATCTTGATATCCTACAGCCTCTGGGGATGTAGGCTTATTCCAAGGAAACTTTGCCTAGCATTGGTAAGCTCTTAGTTTGAAAATATTCTTTGTATACTAGTCTATCATTAGCACTTTATTTTTTTAATTCAAGTTAGTTAACACACAGTGTATTATTAGTTTCAGGGGTAGAATTATTAGTGTTTAAATTACTGGGTTAATCTGAGGAAAGCTGGAGTCCTAACTACTTTTTTTTTTTTTACTTTAAATTCAGGGAAAGAAGGAACAGTTCACTTTTTATTTTGACTCTATCACATTTCTTTTCTAAGGTGTTTATGAATTTCTATGTGTTAAGACTCCCTGTTCATATAAAGTTTTTCAAATTTAGCCCACTTACTCCCAAATAGATTTTTGGGTGTAGGCATTGCAGAAAACTCATGTTTGGTGAATAATGAATGAAAACATCCTTGGTTATAAGTATAGGCCTGGAAATGTTATTATGTAAATTTAATGGAAATTTTATTCTTTATGCTTACAAAAATACATTTATGAAGGTATTCCAGGTGTGCATGCTTATCAAAGAGGAAAATTCTGAGAAATGAAGAAAAGAACATTCTTTTTGTTTATATTGTTAAAATATTATCCATTCACAATGAATTAAAATAGGCTATGCAAACTTCTCATTTAGGAACTGAAGTTTATAATATTCTATTGAAACAAGTTTTAACTGCAACAGAAAAATAACGATCTAATTGACCCTAGAACTGAAATAAGTTAATTTGATCCAGAGACTGAGCACAATATAGACAACAGTTGGAAATGTATTGCAGCAGAATTAAGTGTTGAGAGCTTTTTTCCCCTTTTTGGGGGGAAGAGGCAGGTGAAGGAATAACTCAGAAGTGAGTGAGGCTACTCTCAATTGGAAGTCCCAATGTGTAGTTCCAGTGACAGCCTGATTGGACCTACATGGCCTACAGAGGAGGATGGTATACCAAAACATAATTCTTAAGAATGGAATGAGGAAGAGAGGTACACTAGACAACATCAGTAAAGTTTATTACAGAAAATGATCCTTAAAGAGATAAGCTGTATGCAGCCATTGTTGGGAAATTAGAAAAAAATAAGCTTATATAAACTTATTAAACAGAACTATAGATTTTGAAATTTAAGAACTGGCATCTTAAACATAATTTTACTGGCTTCTAGAAAACATTTATTTGAAACATTAGGTTTTATAGATTTTTCTGTTTTCCTTCCCAAGCTCTTACCAGTTACAAGTAAGCTGTGCCAGTTAAACCGATTGGACAGTTTTATTGGCTAAAATGACAGGAGAAAAATGCAATTACAATATTAAATTTCACCATATTGAACTCTGTCTCTTTAGTTATCTTGAGAACAGAAGAAATGTTCAAGGTATTAACCAAAACTAGAACTTATGAGTATCTTTAGAAATAGAATCTGATTGCCCTATTTTGGAAAAGAATTTTAATATTTTAAATGGGGTAAGTTGAGAGGTCACAAGATATTTCTATATACTCTATTTTCCTGGGTGAATTCTTAAAATTTTAAGGCAGTGTATCTTAGAAACCTTTGATACAGAGAACCCAGAATAATAATTTGTGAATTTAATCTAATCTAGAAGTATCCACATTGGTGGAAGGTCAAGTCCTTTCAAAGAATCAGTATGACCTATACGCATGGCTTGTGTGAAGGATAAAAGAGGATAAATCCAGGAGGGATTTAGGAAGAGGAATCCGTTAATGGGAATTTGTTAGATTTGAGGGCAAGGAAGTTGTCAAAAATGACTCTAATTCTTAATTTACATATTTGGATAATTGTAGAAAATGTTTGCAATTATAAAGACCACTGCAATGATGAAGCAGATATGGACTAGATAGAAATAGCACAAATTCAGTTTTGGACATGCTACATTTTCAGTACCCATCAGTTACTGGAATAGGGCTGTCAAATATTCCCTAATCCTACATGTACTGTGATAGTCACAGAAATTAAATACGGATATTACCTTCAAGAAGCATGTATGGCATTATTCAAAAAAGACCGGCAATATTTTTGCCAATATTTGCAGTATAATTTACAATAGAGCTTGTAAGTCAAGGTATATGCCTGTAGACCTAATAGACTATGGTACTAAAAAAAAAATCGGATATTTTCAACATTTCCTCTTTTCCTTTATTCATTGGTTAGCCTGACACTTTTTACTCAGTGAGTAAACAGTTGAAGGGTTATTTTTTTACCATTAAAATTTTTAGTATAATTTTATTTAAAAAATTTTTATTATATAGTTGGTCTACAATGTTTCAGAGGTACAACATAGTGATTTGACAGTTCTGTACGTTATTCAGTGCTTACCTCGACAAGTGTAGTCACCATCTGTCACCATACAACATTACTACAATATTATTGACTATATTCCCTATGCTGTATCTTTCATCCCTATGACTTATTTCTTTTTATAACTGGAACTTTTTACCTCTTAATCCCCTACCATCTCCCCTCTGGCAACCACCCATTTGTTCGGTTTGTTCTCTGTATTTATTAGTGTGTTTGTTATTGTTTTTGTTTGTTCATTTGTTTTTTTAGATTCCGCATATAAGTGAAATTATATGGTATTTGTCTTTCTCAGTCTCACTTATTTTGTTTAGCATAATGCCCTCCAGGTCCATCCATGTTGTCTCAAATGGCAAGATCTCATTCTTTTTTATGGCTGAGTAATATTCTATTGTATGTGTCTGTATGTGTATATATATTACATATATATGTAATATTACATATGTAATATACATTTTCTTCATCTATTTTTTCTATTGAGACTTGGGTTGCTTCTGTATCTTGGCTATTGTAAATAGTGTTGCAATAAACATAGGGGTGCATATCTTTTTGAAGTAGTATTTTCATTTTCTTTGGGTACATACCTAGTAGTGGAATTACTGGATCATATAGGGTTTCTATTTTTAATTTTTGGGGCAACATTCATACTGTTTTTCACAGTGGCTGCACCAGTTTACATTCCCACCAACAGTGTCCAAGGGTTCCTTTTCTCTACATTCTCATCAACACTTATTTCTTTTTGATACTAGCCATTCTGACAGATGTAAGGTGATATATCATTGTGGTTTTGATTTGCATTTCCCTGGTGATTACTGATGTTGAACACCTTTTCATGTGTCTGTTAGCCATCTGTATATAGTCTCTGGAAAATTGTCTATTGATATCCTCTGCCCATTTTAAAATTGGATTGTTTTTTGTTGTTGTACAAGTTCTTTATATGGTTTGACTATTAACCTCTTTCCACATATATCATTTGCAAATATCTTCTCCCGTTTGGTAGGTTGACTTTTCACTTTGTTGATGGTTTCCTTTGCTGTGCAAAAGCTTTTTATTTTGGTGTAGTCCCAATAGTTTATCTTTGTTTTTGTTTCCCTTGTCTATCCAGAAAAACAATGTTGCTAAGGCTGAGGTCAGAGAGATTACTGGCTCTATTTTTCTAGGAGTTTTATGATTTCAGGTCTCATGTTTATGTCTTTAATCCACTTTGAGGTTTATATTTTTGTGTAGAGTGTAAGAAAGTGGTTCAGTTTCATTCTTTTACATGTAGCTATCCACTTTTCTCAACATCATTGAAGAAACTGTCTTTCCCCCATTGTATACTATTGCCTCCTTTGTCATAGATTAATTGACCATATAAACCTGGGTTTATTTCTGGGCTCTATTTTCAGTTCTATTGATCTATGTGCCTACTTTTGTTCCAGTACTGTACTCCTTTGATTGTTACAGCTTTGTAGTGTATCTTGAAATCTAGAATTGTGATACCTTCAGGTTTGTTCTTTTTCAAGAATTCTTTGGCTATTTGGGGTCTTATGTGGGTTGAGACACATTTCAGGATTCTTTGTTCTACTTCTGAGGAAAATACTACTGGTATTTTGATAGGGATTGCATTGGGTAATACAGACACTTTAGTTAATTTTTCCAATCCATGAACATGGGATGTCTTTCTATTTGTGTTCAATTTCATCAATGTTTCACAGTTTTCAGAGTACAGGTCTTTCATCTCTTTGGTTAAAATTATTCCTAGGTATTCTTTTTGGTGCAATTATAAATGGATTGTTTTCTTAATTTCTCTTTCTGCTACCTTGTTATTAATATATAGGAATGCAACCAATTTGTGTACTAATTTTATATCCTGCAACTTTACTGAATTCACTTTTACTTTTTTTTTTTTTGGTGGGGTCTTTAGGGTTTTCTATGGATAACGTCATCTGCAGATAGTGACAGTTTAATTTCTTCCTTACTAATTTGGATATCTTTTATTTCTAGTCTGACTTCTGCAGCTAGGACTTCCAGTATTATGTTGAATACAAGTGGCAAGAATGAACATCCTTTTCTTATTCCTAATCTTAGAGGAAAACCTTTCATTTTTCACTATTGAGGATGATGTTAGCTGTGTGGTTGGTTTGTTTAGCTGTGGGTTTTTCATATGTGATCTTTATTATTACATTGAGGTATGTTTCCTCTAAATCTTGATTTCTAGATAGATGTCTAGATTCAGATTTTCAATGTCAAAATGCATTAATGAAGTTTCTGCTACTTGTTAGAATTAGGTTATTGTGAGGATGCAACTCTTCTAATATGTTTTGGAAATTGCTTTTTGGGGGCTGATTTAAAATCATTGGTTGGAAGAGATTAAAAACCATTCATTTTGGAATGTGATGAAAGTAATGTTAAGTAAAAAAAATCTTGTATTTGTATAAACTTGAGCGTTATGAGTACATAACGTATATATACATAAATGTATGTGTATGTGTATATATTTTTTCAAAATGTGCTTAGAAGCAAGTTTTTAATAAAATCTCTCTGACAACTGGGCAAGGAAAGTAGAATGGCCCAAATTTTAAGTGCACTTCTCAGTTTAAGGACACTGTGGCTCAGAATCACCTCGTATAACTCCTTGATGGTGGAGTCAAGATGTTTGGGTCCGTTCTGCACACCCAGTCCATTTCTGCTTCCACTATTCTGAGTGGATGAACTATGGGGTAGGAAAATTATTCTAGGAAGACCAGCAATAATGAATTTTGACAAGCTTACTAGAACAGCAATACATTGGATTTCTTAGATTTTCTACTCGGAGTTTATAAACTCCAACTATGAGTGAGGTTGCAGTGATGGTGAAGGAGGAGTAAAATGGGATGAGATGGGCCATCTGATAGTGATTAGTGTGCCTTTAAGCTTGGAAATAAGCATATATACTAAGGCTGTTGACTCCTTAAAATACAATAAAGTGTCATAAAAATGATTTATGAAGGAGTGGTACCAGCTAGATGGCAGGGTGAGAAGCCCTAGACCCTTCTCCCCCACAAACACATCAATTCGACCGCAATTAATGGATAAATTCCCTTTATGAGAAATCCACAAACTAACTGAATGGCTCTTAGACCCTGAAAAATGCAAGATCAGACTCCCTGAAGCCAGCTGGGGGTTTTAGAAGACCCTCTCCCCAGAATCCCTATCCCTGACACAGTGCCATACAATCACGAAGAGACAGACCCCTGCTACCGGCTTTGTTAAGGGGAAGGAAAGAGTTGGTTGACACATCCAGTATCCTGACTCTTCTGAGGGTGCTCCTAGGGACTGGCTGCTGCCTTGCTAGTCTTGGAGATGTGAAGGGTCTGGCACAGTCTAGTTGCCTGGGGAGAATAAAGATGACAGCTTGGGCGGATAGATGACATAGCACCTCCCTTCAGCTCACTACAGAATGAGTAGCCAAAACCCATGGCTGCCTTTTCTCTGGGGAGAAAAAGTTTGTCCAGGCATCTAATGTCACCACCTCTTCTTGGAGTGGGCCAAAGGATTGCCTTCTGACTTGTCTGTTTAGAGTGCTGATGGGACCTGCAGGCTCCAGCTGTCTGAGGACAAGTGAGTACAGAGATAGGAGATTTGGGCTGGCAAATGACGTTGCCCCTCCCCTTGGCTCAGCAAGAGGAAGAGCAAACAGATGAAAAATTCTAGCTCCCAGTTTCTCTGTGGGGAGGGAAAGATTTGGAATGTCCAGAGATCCAATTTTTCTGGGGGGCTGTTCAAAAGGATGTATGATACCATAATGATGGATATATGCCGCCATTCCTTTCTCCAGACTCGTAGAATGTACAACACAAGAGTGAAGTATAATGCAAAATAGGGACTTTGAGTGATTATGATGCGTCAGTATAGGTTTATCAGTTGTAACAAATGTGTCACTCTGGTGGGGGATGTGGACAATGAGGGAGGCCTTGCCTGGGTAGGGTCAGGAGTAAATGAAAAATCTCGGTAGCCTCTTCAATTTTGCTATAAACCTGAAAGTGCTCTAAAAATAAAAGCTTAATAAAAAACAAACCAGAGATGTAGGAAATGTCCAGAGTAACTGACAAAACTGTTTTAAGTAACATACTTGTATTTTTATATTGACATTATGTTTATTCAAAGTTTAAATAGGTGAAAAGAGTTATTTCTCAGCAGATGGGGGATCCAATCAACTGACTTTTGACTTTTAAATGAAATGCTATAATTTTGATGATTATTACAGAATGCTGGATGTGTGTGCTTATGTATAGCTTATATAAGAATACAACGTAGCATATAGCTGTCATACAAGATACTGCTTAATCATTTTAGTTTGGATAAGAAAATTATGCCTCTGAACTGTGAATTACAAAAATCACTTGGGAGCAAACAGTTTGACACAAATGTGACACTTGAGAATGAAATTGCATCAATAATGTGGCGACTCCTGTCGGTTTCATTGGAATTGTTGATAGTGGTTTGGAAGGGAGCTTGGACTGGCTGTGCACTCGCTTCAGTAGCTGTGCTGTTCCTTATCAGGTGCAGTGTCAAATAAACTTCATGAAGATTTAAAGCCTTGGAGATAAGCATGCAATTGAAAATGCATTCCTATTCACTTAAGGCGATGTGATACTACCTGTTCTCTAAACTGAATTTTAAACAGCTGGAGCTATTGGGAACTAATTTCCGAGGTTAAACGCTAATTTTCCTGGATCATTCTTATTATACTTCATCATGATATTCCATTTTAAAATATAAATTTGGAATTATTTCAAGTTATTTTATAGTTGGAATTATTAGGAAGAAGCTGCAAAGTGATTTCTATGGCACGAGCTTATTAAAACCAGCTTATGTTGCTGGTTTTTCTACCTCCAAGAGTCATTGCCTAGCAAGACTTACAAATATGAAAACACCTGCTTCCATTTGGCATGCCTTTGATCAGTTTATGGCTTAGACCCAGAGGTGAGTGGTTTTCATAAGCAATCATCCGCTATGTATGCTAAAATAATTTAATGCATGCCCCCAAATGCATTCTCTGCTTAAAAAAAATCAGGTGATCTGCATCATGTCTCATTGACTCAGTAATCTTTTCAGGGTGATGTTGAAGGAAGAACCTGGTTGAACAGGCGGTTGAGCCACTGGATGAGTCCTAGATGATCACTTACTAGCTCTGTGGTTTGAGCAAGTTGATTAACTCCCCTGGGCCCTAATTCCATCATCAGCAAATTGGGTATGATCATACCTACTTAAGAGTTTTTTCGTGATATTTTGAAAATAATATATATGTGAAACTACTTTTACAAACAACAATGTCCAATATGAGTTGGGTTAAGAGAGTGTTTCTCAACCAGTTTGTCCCCTAGGGATCACTTGGTAATGTCAGGAGGCATTTTTACTAGTTAGAACTTGGGGCAGAGGGTGTGCTACCAGTTCTAGTGTGTAGAGGCCTGGGATGCTACTAAACATTCTATAGTGCACAGGACAGTCCCCTACAACAAAGAATTCCCTGGACCTAAAGATCAATAGCACTGCTGTTGAGAAACTTTGGGTTAAAAATTTAAAACCTCAAACATTTCCATAACTCGAAGAGGCTTACTATCCTAGTTTTTCAACCATTCTTTAGTGGCTATAAATGCTATATTTGTCACTTAAATTATGCTTTGATTCAAAATATGCTTAAAAATAGTATTCACTACAGCATTATAACTTATTTGCATTACATTTTGATAATATATTACCACATACATTCACTTTTTTGTTAAGCTTTCTACAAGGAAATGTGATTCACGAACGTTCTTGAGTCAATTTGTTTGGTTCCCAATTTCATGGGTATGTTACTCATTTTAAAAAACATTGCTGATAGTTGTTTATTCTAGGTTATTGTAGGTCCACAATCCATTATTTGAAAATATTAAACAAAATGTGTTTTAGAATCTTTTTGGATTTTAATCCAGTAGTGTAGTGCCAACTTTACATAATATATACATTATATTAAACCATATTGTGGTCTGGGACAATGCATTTTACCTGACATTTATACAGTAAAATGTGTAAATAGTCACACTAAGTGGGTTAAATGAGCTCATATCAGTTCAGATCATATTTTCCCACTAAAAGAATTCAGGTCAGATTTTGTTGACAAATGAATTATAAAACAAGGTTGCCAGTTTTCAGAGCCTTTGTGAATTTTGGAATTGTAGATGAAGTACTATGGGCCTATTTATATCCCTTTACTAAACATAATGCCTCATATCTATGAAGTCATGTCATATCACCAAAAGAGGAACAGAGTATATAAATTTTGTTATGCCAAACAGGCACCCCTCTCCCAACCAATTCAGTAATTATTGGAAAGGACATGTATATTTGAAACACATACTGTCTTAATTAATGTTCCAAGTTATGCCATACTATATAAATAAGTGTCCCACTTAATGAGCAGTTACAACCAATTTTCACAGTTACAAGGAAAATATACTCTGCAAAATGAAAACACTCCTAGAAAGGATGCAATTTATAGCACAATATATTTACAAACAATAATTGGATATATCCAATCTGAGAGTGAGAGTATTATTAGTGTCTATTTTAATTACTAGTGAATATGTTTGTTCAGAACCTGAAATAGCTTCAGAACAATGTCACCATGACCATGTGTAATTATGTATCCAACTCTCACTGTGTTCCCTTGTGAATACTTAAAATTTAAGACTTGCTTAAAGAAAGGGACGGTGGGACATATACTTGAGAGGGTTGATAAGTGACATAATGAATTGGAGGTGCAAGAAAATGCTTCTCAAAGACCGTGCCTTCTGCATAAGGAGTATGGACATGGACTGCATAGAATTCTAATGAGATTTATAAATGAGTAGCTTTTTTCTTGACCACTTCTTCAAGGCTCCTTCACACTGCAGCACATGATATTGAAGTGTTCAAGGGCTAGATCTCATTAGGATCACCCAGATGCTGTGGAAGACTTGGCCCTGCTTCCTGTACCATGTTTAAGTCAAACTTCTTTGATGTAGATTTTCTTGAGGTGCACTCCATGTCTGAAACCCTTCAAAAGGACTTTGGTTTCCAGGAATGTGGTAGTAGACAACGTAAAAATACTTCCACTATAAAATATTTATAAATGTTTAAAATATAAAAAATGTCTTTTAAATTCCAGAACTAGGAACATAAAAAGTGAAGGACACATCCAGCTCCTAAAATGAAGAGGGGAACCAATTCAGGAAGCATAGTTCTGAAATAGCAGTAAATGAGGAGCCTATAATTTTAAGTTTTAGGTAGTGAGAGAGGGCTTTGGATAAAGAACAGCAGTTGGAACTAAGTTTCTTACAAAAAGCCAATACCTTCAAAGAGCTGTACCCTCATGAAATGGTGCAAAAGGAAAAAAAAAAGCCTTTTGGCTAGGAAATGTGACAAAACAAGTTGGCCAAACTTGGTTTTGATACTGGGTAGATCATAAAGAAATAACTGTTTCAGAAGAACTTATAGCCAGAACTTATAGTCAGTCTATATGCCTTCGTGTGGATTGGCTTTATATTTACGAAGTATCTTGTAATTTTAGGGAACTAACATAAAAATTTTCCTGGGATAACTGACAAGGGATACCAAATGTTTCTATGGAAGCACACAAAGCCCTACTCAATATAAGCTAATGACCCAAATTTACCAAACTTGCAAGGAAAAAAAAATCAAGAATGATGTAGAAGACCTAGCAAATACAGATATGACCCATAAACATTTAGAAATATCATTCATAAATCATAATATAAACATTTAAATTATCAAAGTAATGAAAAACTACATGTGTAAGGACAGGATAAAAAATTACCAGGCAAAATTTTTTAAATGGCATAATTGGTTGCTAGAAATTAAAAATACTTTCCAGTAGATGGGCTTAAAGATAAAATTAGAGATAGCTTAAGAAGAATTCATGATTTAGAAGACATAATTGGGGTAATTATCCAGAATGCAGCCCTGAGAGATAAAGAGAGAGAAAATATGGCTAAGAAACATGGATCATTGAATGTTAAAATTGAATATTATATATCTAAAAGGGTTCTAGAAGGAGAAATTGGGAAATTTATATTTTGTTATTGAAATAGAAAATAGCTGAGAATTTTCCAGAATCTTCCAGATTTTTCACAGACACGACTTCTGATATTCAGGAATTACAATGAATCCCAACATAAGATCAATGAAAATAAATTCCCATTTGGAACATTATAATGAAGTTGAAGAACCCTGAGACAAAGAGAAGATTTTAAAAGCACCAGAGAATAAAGGCCAATTAGATGACCATCTGTCACCTCTTTGTATGTAATTTATCAATACCAATAAGAGAAACCATAAAATAGTAGAATGATCTTTAAGGTTATTAATCTGGAATTCTATATCCATGTAAACTATAATTTAAGGGTGAAGCAGAATAACACCCATTCAGACAAAAATTGAGAGTTTACTACTAAGAGACACTTGGAAAACAACTAAAGAATGTACTATAGGAGGTAAAAAGGAGTCATACCCAGGAAGGAGGCATGAGAAGAAACATGGAACGGTGAGCAAAGAAATTATCACACAAATAGTCAATCAAAATGCACATTTTGGTTACATAAAACAATGGTAATAAGTGTTTATCTGGGGGTACAAATCAAGATGGAAATAGGCCTCATTACTGTAATGTTAGCATTCTAAGAGAGGCCACCAATTCATTCATTTAATAAGTATTTGTGGGTCAGGCACACACTCAAGGTCCAAGAGCTACAGCAGGGAGCAAAATAGCAAAAGTCACTGCCCTCATGGAGATATCATTCTAGAGAGGAGAGACAGGCAACCATCAAAGCAAAATCATATACTGCCTCGGGGGATGATGCATATTAGAATTAAAAACAAAGCAGAGATAAGGATTCCTAAATTGGATGAGTTATAATTTCAAAGAGGGGGTCAGAATCGGCTTCACTGAGAGAGAGACATTTGAGCAACAGTTTGGAGGTGGAAAGAGAGCAAGACTTCCAGGCTGAGGGAAGAGTTGATGCAAAAGCCCCAGGGAAAGAATTTGCCTGGCATGCTTGAGAAGGAGCTGAACCCGAATAAACTAGGAGAGTATTGGGAGGTGAAGCTGAAGAGCATTGGGGGAAAGTCTGGAACAGAAGAATGACGGGACAAGAATTATGTGTTGCAAAGATTAGTCTGGATCCTATGTTGGCAATTAACTGTTGAGAAGAGGAAAAAGGGTAGAAAGGAGACTTAGGACATTTTTGCAGTAATCCAGGCAGGAGATGGTGAATGAGAAGTGTTCTAGGGTCCTCCTATTATTCAGAGTACTTAGAGAGATTGACTGATTTTAGATATGAAATCAAATGTATTTGTTAAGCCTATTAAGTTTATAAAACCATATATTACCATTTTTGTCAGGAAAAGATTGTCAAATACTAGCAATTTCATACAGTTCAATATAACAGAATAACTTCTAATGAAGTTAAGGGAAAAATAAACTTAAATAGCTTAATACAGGAGAGGAAAACTAAAATAATCATGGAAAAGGAAGGTAAATGAAAAGCACAGCATGGTGATAACTCTAAATGTATTCATATCAAAATAGATCCAAATGGATTCAACTCACAGAAGACAGAGCTTTTCAGTTTGAAAAAAATAAAATTGTTATAAATTCTTAACTTCCTAACATATAAGTTGCAGAAAGAGGGAAAGTAAAAGTATGAGAAAACTGTACCAGGTAAGTATGAACTAAAAAGAGATTGGTGAGGGTGCCTGGGTGGCTCAGTTGGTTAAGCGACTGTCTTCAGCTCAGGTCATGATCCTGGAGTCCTGGGATCGAGTCCCACATCGGGCTTCCTGCTCAGCAGGGAGTCTGCTTCTCCCTCTGACCCTCTTCCCTCTCGTGCTTTCTATCTCTCATTCTCTCTCTCTCTCAAATAAATAAATAAAATCTTTTAAAAAAAAAGAGATTGGTGAATTTGTGTTATTTTTACAAAAAAAAATACACTTTAAGGATAATAGAGGGTTGGCATATAAGAAAGAGTTCTTGGGAAGATGAAGTGGTATCTCATGTTCTTAATATCATAATCCTAAAATATATAGAGAAAAATTGATGAAAATATGGGCAGATCTAGAAAGTCAGTCATGGAGAGAGAATTTAATAAACTTCTCTAAATAATTAGTAGATGAAGCAGACCAAATATTTGGTTGGGTTATAAAGAATTTGTATAGCACAGCTAATAAAATGGATCTATTAACATATATAGAATCTTGTATTAAAAGAAGAGTTCATGTCAAAACAGAAAATTTATAGAAATTATGTTTTATGCTATAAGCCAAATCTCAAAAACACCAAAAAACCTGGTATCATACAGACCATATTCTTTGGTTACAGTACAATTAATAACCATAAAAGGAGTAACTTAAAAGCCTCCAGATATTTGGAAATTAACACATTCTAAATAACTCATGGGTGATATTTACTTGAATAAATATTAGAAAATAGACATTATAAAGTATTTTATAATCAGTTGATATCAGATAGTAGAAATACTGCAAATCAAATTTGAGGGATATAGAAAAAATAGATTTAATTGGTATGGGTAGCTTTAAATTCTTAAGAAGAAAGACTAAAAATTAGTCAGCTAAGCATCTGTATCTGGAAATGATGAAGCAGTAGAAAAAGGCTCAAACACAACAGCAGAAATTATTAGAACAGAAATTAAAGAATTAGCGGAGAAGATGAACAAAATTAAAAGCTGTTATTTTGAAAATAATCAAATTATTGGCATGCTTGATCAGGAATAAAGACACAAATACTATTAGAAATAATGACATCATAATTATAGGCATAATAGAGAAGAAAAGTTAGAATTTTATGAAAAATGTTATGCCAGTATGAAAACTTTGGTGTGTTTTTCTAAGAAAGTTTATTCCATCTGTCTCAAGAAGAAATGGAAAACCTACCTAAATGTACTAAAAATAAAAATTTACCCTCTATAAACCCAAGCCCCAAATGTTAGGCCTAAATGGTCTTACTGGAGAGTTCTGGCAAGCATTCAAGAAACAGATGCTATTCAGCATCTTCTTTGGGAGAAGGTCATTGTTAATCTCATCTTCAAAAAAATGTGTATCACAGTGCATATGCTTTTCTATTTAATTTTAGGCATATTTAGGCCCAGAAATTCTGTATGGAGCCTTGAAACTTCTAGCTGTTCTAATTAGCAATTGGTATAAAAAGGATTTCTGGATAAATAAGGGCTGTTTATGAAGTATAAGGAAATAGAATTTTTACTTTAGGTGTATTTTCAAAGAGACTATTAGGTAAAAATGAAAGGTAAGATCACACTTTAGTACCTGTTAGGTATAGACCCGTGTATAAGAATTTATATTTGTTCTCCTGTTTTATCTTACAACCATTTAAATGTCCTTCTGTTCTTATCTGTAGAAAGTCCTTTGTGAAACATTGTGTTTTCGGAAGTATAATGTTATCTTTTGAAGAATGTAAACTTTAATCTCAAATCTTTGCAAACCAATTGTTTTTCATGGAAGATGACATCCGATCTAACTCCATTCTCTACATATATGTTCAGGAATTTTTTGTCTCTTCTGCCTCTGAATATAAATGCAAGCTAATAGATTAATAGGTTTAGTAGATTTCTCATTTAAAAAATAACATGTTAAAGTGGTTTTTTTTTCTCATGACAATAACATAAGCAGACCAGGATAATACGAGAAGGTAATTTATGAGCAAAACATTACTAATCTAAATGGAAAATTCCTAAACTGAACATTTGGCAATTCATTTTCAGCAGATGTTAAACCCAGCCTGATAGTGATGTATTATTATGTATTTGAAGAATGCAAGGATAATTAACAAATCTGTTAATAGTTCGAAGGAGACCATTCATATGATCTAAATAGATAAAGAAAAAACATTTGAAAAAATTCAATATCATTAGTGATAAAATCTCTTATCACACCAAGAATAAATCTAATGAATGGTATCTACCAGAAACACACTGGAATGCCTTTCTTAAGCACTGTTGCCTTATATACACCCACTTCAAGAATAATAGCAGAAATAAATAGGTTGCTTTGTAGTAAAGTAAAATTTTTACCATTAAACATTTCTCTGAAGTCAAAGCCTGGTGAAATGCGTGGGCTTCTTTCAACAGTGGTTTCAGGCTACAATTCACTCTGCTGATGCCAAAACCTAATCTTTTGTTTCTGGAGCAAATTCCCTAAACTGAAGTTTCCGAGTTACTTGGTCACAAAGTCAGCAGAGTTCTGTGCCTTTGATTTTATCTTAGTCTTGCTTTTATCTGGCTCTTAGAGATTTTCTGTACTTTCAATTGAACTTAGAAAATGCATTTAAATTTATTATGATTTATCCAGTATCTGGATGTTTTGTGGCAGCTAGGGGAATTTAGGTCTCTCTCTCTCTCTCTCTCTCTCTCTCTCAAAAAGTTGTAGAAAAATTAGCTCTTTGTGCTAATAGTTACAACTGCTTTTCATGGTTAAGTCATTTGTTGCTTGACATTAAACAAAGTAACATGTGGGCCAGTACATACCACAGTGCCTGGCAAAGAGTAGGCACCCACCCAATAAATACTTTGTTTGCTGGTTATTTTGTAGATGACTACTTCCACTTCTCACCCTAAAATTATATATACATAGAAGACTCCAAGAAATGGAAATCTAGTATGTTTGGAGAAAAGAATTTATCTCCTAAATTGACAGTTCCTCTTGGATGAGTTAACTTATACATTTAATAGGATAATAGTGCAACTAGTGATGGGATATTTTTATAAGCTAGAAAAAGTGGATTCTAAAGTTCATATGAAAAAATAAGAGTAGCTAGAAATGTGTGTGTGTGTGTGTGTCTTTGTGCACTAGTGTTTTACTTACTAAAACATGTATTAAGTTTACAATAATTAAAGATAGCCAGGACCCTGGGTGGCTCAATTCGTTTAGCATCTGACTCTCGATTTCAGCTTAGGTAATGATCTCAAGTTCATGAGAGCAAGCCCCACAGTGGACTCTGTGCTGGGTGTGGAGCCTGCTTAAAATTCTCCCTTTCCCCCTCCCCCAAATTCAGAAAAAAACTGAAACATTATCAAAGTACTAAATTTTTTTGAAGTTATGAAAATATTAGAAGAGATTATGGCACATATTTTTATTATCTATAGGCAGAAAAGTCCTTTTTAAGTTTGTTTCTAAACCTAGATATCACAAAAGAAAAACAACTGGGAAAATACTTACAATTTGCATTATAACAGTTAATTTCCTAAATATATAAAGAATTTGTACCAGTAGGTGAGGCCCAGCAGCACAAATATATGAAAAGTTCCTCAATATCACGTGTAAGAAAATTGTAAATGAAAACTTTCATTTATCCTAGGCCACTAAATTTGATACCCAATGTGTGGAGGAGTAATAAGGTATGCGTTAATACTAGGAAAAAAAATCCACCTGGGTTTCTGTGCATTGAGTGGATAAAGAAGGGAGGAAGGGAACAACAAAGGAAGAGGAAAATCAGAAGATTTTAAAATAATTCAGGTGAGAGATGATGATATAATGGATAAAAGCTTTAGCATTTTTGATGGTACACACTGGCCTGTTTTGGAGGTAGAGTTGTCTGGACATGAGGAAGAATTAGATGTGAGGATTGATTGTGAAAAAGGAAATGAGAATGACTCCTAGTTTTTTGATCTAAGCAACTGCACAGGTGTCTATACTGTGTGAACTTGGAAGGAAATTCTGAGCTCCAGAAAGGAACAGACTTCAGCTGACCTCTAAGATTGTAGCCTTGTGAAAACTTGACTCAGGACCCGGGTTCAGGACCCAGCTATGCTTTGCCTGGCACTTAACCCACAGAAACTGGGAGGTACTAAATAGACATTTGTGATCACTTATTTCACAGCAATAGACAGCTAATACATTTGTACACTTAGAAAAACATATTTGACTATTGTAGCAGTAATGTTTTGTAAATATCAATTAGGTCCAGTTGGTCAATAGTGTTGTTTGTATTTTCTCAGGGATTTTCTGTCTGCTTGTCCTAAGAAAGAAGTGTCTTGAAATCTCCAACTATAATTTTGGATTATCTATTTTTCCTTTCAGATCTGTCAGTTTTTCCTTCATTTATTTTAAACCTGTTAGGTGCAGGCACATCATTTGAATTGATAAATTAACTCTTATCATTTCAAAATGTTTGTCTTTTTCCCTGGTGGTATTCTCGGTCTTAAAATCTAATTTGTGTGATATTAACATCACCAGTCCAGCTTTTCTTTATTAATATTTTCAGGATCTATCACTTTTAATCCTTTTATTTTTAACATATCTGTGTCTTTAGTTAAGTCTTGGTGTTTTTTTATCAACTCAAAATTTATGCCTTTCAATTAGAGTGTTCAGGCCATTTACTTTTATTGTAATTACTGATACAGTAAGATTTAAGTGTACTGTGTTTCTTTCTGTTTTCTGTTTGTTCCATATGACATTTTCCCTCATTTCCTATTTTTTTGGATCAACTGATTATTTTTATATAAATTTTATATCAATTATAGCTCCCTTAATTTTTAAGTGATTGCTCAAGCATTTATGACATGCATCTTTAACTTATTACTCTTTACTTTCTGATTATATTATATTACTGAACGTATAATGTAAAATTTTAGATTTTTTCCTTCTTTTCTTCTATTATTGTTATACACTTTGCCTCTCTATAATTACCCCTAAAATATATTTGTATTAGTTTTCTATTGCTGCCATAGAAAAATTTAGTGACTCAAATTTAGTGACTCACCCAATAAAAATTTATTGTCTTGCAGTTCTTTAGGTCAGAAGTGTGGTATGGGTCTTATTGGGCTAAAATCAGAGTGTTAGTGGATTGTATTCCTTTCTGGACACTTTGGGGAAGAATTTATTTTTTGCTCTTTTGGATTGCTGACAAATTCATTTCCTTGAGATTGTAGCATCCAAGTCCCCATTCTCTTGTTGGCTATAAGCTAAAGGCCATTTCAAGCTTCTAGAGAAGGCTGCTGCTAGTCTCCTGATCTATGACTGATCTACCTCTCATTCCAAGTTTCTTTGACCCTTTTCTGCCATTATATTGTTCTAACAACAGCTGAGAAAGGTTCTCTGCTTTTAAGGACTTGTGGGATTATATCAGGCCTACTTGGATAATCCAGACTAATCTCATTTTAAGATTCATAACCTTAACCACCTTTGCAAAGCCCCCTTTATCAGGCAATATAACAAAATCATGGGTTATGGGAATCAAGGCCTGGACAGCTTTGGGGGCTAATATCCTGCCACCTACATTGTTAACATTTTAACTTTAAACGGTCCATTGTCGTTATTTTTTTTTCAAAGATTTTATTTATTCATTTGAGACACAGAGATAGAGAAGAGAGATCATGAGCAGGGGGAGAGGCAGAGGCAGAGGGAGAAGCAGGCTCCTTGCTGAGTCAGGAGCCCGATGCGGGGCTCTATCCCAGGACCCTGGGATCATGACCTGAGCTGAAGGCAGACGCTTAACCATCTGAGCCACCCAGGTGCCCTCCGTCCATTGTCTTTAAATCAAATTAAAAAAAAAAAAAAACCAAACACTTTCTTTTAATATTTACGAGATATTTACCATTCTATCGTTCTTCATTTCTTTGTTTAGATCCAAGTTTCCATCTGTTATAATGTTCCTTCAACCTGAAAAATTTCCTTTAAAATTTTTGAGTGCATATCTATGGGTGACAAAATCAATCAGGCTTTCTTTGAATGAAATTGATTTTATTTTGTACTTGTTTTGGAAGGATATTTTCACTGAATATAGATTACTAGATTAATGAGTTTTCCTTTCAGCATGTTAAAGACGTTGCTTGTCTTCTTGTGTTGTTTTTAATGAGAAATCAGTAATAATTTTATTTTTGTCCCCCTATTTGTAATTTGTCTTTATCTCTGGCTGCTTTAAAGACTTTTCACTTGTTTTTCATGGGTTTTTGATAATTTGGTTTTAACATGCTTGGTAGGGTTTTCTTTGTGTTTATTATGTTTGGGATTCATTGAGTTTGTCTGATATGTAGTTTTATAATTTTCACCAAATTTAGAACATTTGTTATTTCTTCAAATATTTTTTTTTACTCTTTCCCTTCCTTCTTGGACTCCCATGGTCATATTTTAGATTTTTTATATTTTCCCACATGTCTCGGAGACTATTGCCTTTTAGTGCCTTTTTTCCCCTTCTCTGTGTTTCAGCTTGGATAATTTTTACTGCTATATCTTCAGGTTCACTACTCACTAATCTTTTATATATGTATATATAGTTGAACCCATTTGGTGATTTTTTTTTTTCTTCAGATACTGAGTTTCACATCTCTAAGGTTCCATTTGACTATTTTTAATATATACAATTTTTCTCATTATATTCATGTTTTAACTTAAATGCTTGGAAATATAATGGCTATTTTCAAGTTCCTATCACTTTTTATTTATTATATCAGTTTTTCCTACTGAATGACTTCTGGTTATGAATCCTATTTTTCTGCTTCATTGAATGTCTAGTAATCATTTAGATACTGAACAATGTCAGTATTCCATTGCTGACCATCTAGATTTTGTTTTCCTCCTTTAAAGAGTGTTGCATTTTGTTTTGACAGTTAAGTTATTTGAAGTCCAATTTCATTTTTTCAAGGATTCTTTTTAAGGTTTTTTAAAGGAGACCCTAGAGTAGTTTGTACTGTGGTGATAGTTTAGCCCTTCTAGTAATGTCTGATCCTCTCAGAGTTTGTACTAAATGACCTAAGTGTTCACTGAAGCCTCTCTACTCTGGCTTATTGAAATTCAGAGATATCTTAACCCTTTTCAGATTTTAGGAATTTACATCTTATATCTCCATACCCTATGTTCTTTCCCGGGTAATGTCCTTTGCAAGGCTACATGGATGTGTAGTGTACATTTGACCAATCTTAAATGGATCCAATTCCCATCACCATAGCATTCCTGAAGTTTTAACTCTCTCTCTTCCAAGTCAGCAGAGCTGCTATATTCTGCTTATGGTCCCCCTTCCTACATGTAGTGTAATAAATGGATCTAGGAAAAAAGCCATGATGATGATAGGGCTCATCTTGTTTGTTTTTCTCCTCTCAGGTACCATAGTCCCCTACTATTTGTCGTACGATCCAGTTTTCTGGTTGTCGAGAGAGTAATTCTGGTCTTATTGCACTAGTTGTCAGGAGGGTAAGTTTGGGGCTAATTATTTCATGATAGCTGGGCACAGAAATACAAATCATTAATTTTTAAAATGTATTTTATAAAAACAAATTTCCCTTACTCTGAAATATGCTGTACATAAAAGGCAGACATATAAATTAGATGCCTTCCAGGTATTTAAGAGTAGTTTGAAAATAATTACTATAATATATAACTTAATGTACAAATTATCTGGTAAACACGTTGGGTTGATTAAAAATTAATGTGAATTTTCTGAATTGCACCATTTTCATTCATTCCCCAAAGCTGTGCATAGAAATAACTTCTGATAAGGGCAACAGATTTTAAGCATTCTAGCATAGGAACCATGTCCTCTTCTACTCTTGATGACATGGTTCATGATATTAAATGCTATGGGTGGAACTCAGTACTGCCTTACTTGACAGGGGTTATTTTAACTATAAAATAAATCTTTAGTTTCTAAATTCTTATATAAAATTGTGCCAAATCTAAACTAATGTAACATCATAAGAGTGAGCTACAAACCTACCATGAAGTTAGTGCCAGTAAGTAGTCTTTAAGGCTAAGAAATGCAGTGTCATATAAGGCAAATTTAAAAAAAAATTAATTTAATTTTTAACATGAATTATTCAAAAGCAGTAAGTAGACAAAAAGGCTGGAGAATTCAACATTTTTAGAAAGATAATTAAATCATATTTATGTGGGTGCATCTATAGAGCCAAGGAAAGTGAAGGGCATATCTTCACTGAGTTAGAATAAAACACACTTATCAAGAGATATGTATTTGTCCTAAGAAAAGAATATATCCTAATGATGTGTGAAAATGTTTTTCTCTTGTGGAGTATATAATACTTAAAAGTGAATACTCTGGATTTGAAAATTCAGCTAGTTCAATATCTCACCCAACTGAAAACAGCACAAAGGGTGGGGTGGGGGGAGGAGTGGCAATTGATTTGATTAGTTTGTGAAGGCCTTGGCATTCACTTGTTGATGTGAATCTGTTCAGGTGATTTTCTTATTGTAGGGGCACTTTCTGATCTGTAGCTCTTATCTCTATGAATGCTTTGGATGTGATCAGCCATCCTGGCTAATTCTGAATTCTTTGGGGCTAACAAACCAATCTACAATGAGGCTTTTTCAGAAGTCTTTTGCATATCTTCCTCCCTGGGACACATTTAAAAAATTATTTAGTGTCAGTTGCAAATCAGCATCTATACAGAAATTATTATGCATTTATGTAGCTTAGAGCACTCTCTTATAAGACAAATGCTATTTATGAAGCTAATTAATTAATTTCCATGTGGTAGCTGACACTTTTGTTTAGACTAATAAAGACTCACATGACAAGTGGCATTATTTGCTATGAAATGAACTACAGTTTACTCTACAGAAATTATGACTTCTCATATTCAGTATCTTTGTGTTAGTTAAGCATTAAAATTTCTAAAATCTACTTTAGAATGCAAAGATTTATGTGGACAAATTTCTTTAAAATTAGAGATAAAATTTAAATTTTTTCCTTATGATTTCTAGTGGGTCATTAATTTTAAAACAAAATATTTATTATTATTTTCCATTCTTTACATAAGCATTATTTAGGAAATTCTCTCATTTTTCAGTCGTAAATCCTATTTGACATCTTCCGTCTAGTTCTGGCTAGGCACAAAAGTTGTAAGATTCTCCCGATGGATTAGAGAAGTGAGTAGAAAATTATGGGTAACTCCCACATTGAAATGTAATCTTTAAGTTCCCCTCCTAACCTTTCCTTGTTCTCTGAAGTGATTATTCATGTAAAGGACCATATTCATTTCTAGATACTAAAGTCATTATTCAGGCTAATGACAGTGGATCCTAAAGACTAGAGGCAGATAAACCTGATCAATCCACTGGCTATTCTGAATGGATGCTCTCACTGGTATCATTAGTACAGCAGTCACATTCAGAGTACCACTGAAGTCACTCTTCCTGCAAGGATGTTGAAAATGGATGACATGGAGCCCTTTTTGAGGGCATTCGCTGTAACAAAATCTGATAAGTTGTGCCGTCTTTACAGCAGAGTGCCATAATTATGATGGCTGATCTCTATTACTGCAGAAAGTTCAACCAATTTTATCTGTAACACTAACAGGATATTCCTGAATGCCACTGTTTTGACTATATAAATGTGTTAAGCACTCCTGTCCTTAAGTGATAAAGGACTAGGGGTTGCATTTTTAAAGAAAAATGCCCCTAGAAAATGAGTGAGCATCTCAAAACCTCAAGAACTATGCAACTAACAATTATGCTTGGAAAACTCCCTGTGGGAAATATGATGGTTGGCTTTGTTCTGAGATTCTCCTTGTTCCTGTTGTGGTGCTATGATCTTCTGTGTTTGAAACTCAGGATGAAGTAGACCTTCATCTTCTGTTGAAAGGCCTGACCTTCAGTTTCCTGTGATCCTTTGGTTAAAAGAAATAAAAGGACCTTTTCTTTCCAGTAAGATTGTCTAACAGGCATTGACAACCTTTTCAATTCCTCTGTCAAGCTAGGTGGGGCATGCTGGAGCAAGCTATGTCCCTGCTGAGTAACCTTTACCTGTGACCTGACATTTTAAGCATCTCTTATTCTATCCTCTGGGGCCCATCCCTATTTTCAGAGTGGAGGTGGAATCTGATAGAAGGAAATGGAGAATGGACATGGATGGGAAGAGGTAGTTAAGAGTGGATGGGTCAAGTAGCAGCTGGTTCCAGACCAGGGAGCCTTCCTATTACCTATTATGATATCTTCCCTGGATTTGACAAAGCTGGGTTGAGAGTTAGGGGTTCTTGTGTATTACTTGTATTTTATATTTCTTAACCTATTCTGTGGCAGTGTAAATCTCCCTGTTTATTTCCTTGATAATGTCCTTCTATGGTACTAGGAAAGCGGTAGTACTCATTGCCAATTTTATTTTGGAAACACAAATCCTGTTGTTAAAAACATTTAATGTTTTCTGTTGCCTGCCCTAGAGAATAAGCTCAACTGTTTAGGTCCCTAACATGAGACCTTTTATGAACGGGCCATAGCTCACCTTCCTAACTTCCTTCCTGCCACATCTCTCAACATCTCTGTGCTCCAGTCACACTGAGCTATAAGCATACCTGCTTTAGAGTTAAATTTTGTGCTAAGTAAGTCAGAGCAATTTCAAAGTTCCTTTCCAGCATCGTGCTCTGGCAGCAGCTCTTCATTATTACACTTGATTCAAATCTCTTTACCGCGGGGCTGTGTCTCTGTTGTTTCTGTCACTTAACATTCATAAACTTGTTGGTCAGTTGTTGAGCTCTCAGTGATGCTTACTCTGTACTTTATATTAGCTCATGATTTTTATCTTGTTTCCTTGACCATTTACTTTAAGGTGTACCTTGCTGTAGTCTCTGGCGCTTCCTTATGTGTCCCCTTCCTTTGTGTTTTAACCGTAGGTCCAGCAGTGTCCTCTCTTGACAGTCATGATGGGTCAAAACTGTTTGTCAGAATATAACATTAATTAAGAGAGGTCATAGAAAAGTAAATTATTTATGTTGTAGGTTCACTCAGCCCAGGATTATTCAGTAGAGCACTCATTGGCTGAGAGTTGTCACATAACGGTATGCCAACCCTCATGGAGAGTGTAAATCACAGTTTGGTGGGTAATTCTCATTGAGATAGAATGTTGAGAGCACTCTGAGAATGTAGAAAATGCATATAGCAATAGCATGTAGGTATATAAGTGCATGTACACACACACACACACACACACACACACACACATATGTATGTATACCTTCTCCTATCTTAATGGAGAAAGCCCAGGGACAAATAGTTTTATAAAACAAATAGTTTTAGAAGATATTATTGCTTAGGGGACCATCACTAAACAGGATATCTGTGTACTTGATATTCCCTGTGCTATTTCCTAGATTGTCTTCTTTATCTGGAATACACCTTCTAATCATCTTCTCAGCTTGGTGGACTTGGTGACCATATTTCCATTTCTCAGAATCCATCTGAAATGTCATCTTGAGAAGCTTCTTGTTTCCCTTCTCTTACTCCTGGAGTTTTTCACACTTGCTTTTATGCTTCTATCATACTTTGAAGTAACTTTATTGTAACAATTAGCCTAATGATTTGGCCCCCAGTCCATGTGGATACAGTTATCAAGAGTGTACTTCTATTTATAAGTTGTCATCTGATTGTCAAAAAGCCTCTCAAAGCTGAACAAGAAGTATTAAAACATTCAAGTTCCTCTTTAAGGAGCTTCTTTTGAGTTCCTCATGACTAAGACTTGGTCATTTTTTGGTTCCATTTCAACCTCAATGAGTTTTTCTGTAAAAGTTCAGGGGTTCTGTTAGGTGGGACAGGTGCAAAAATACATGGAAATCTCTGCAGGTTGCCTTGAAGCTTGGGGTATCTTTTAGAGGGACTTGGAATCTTTAGAAATTTTAGGCATGCCCTCCATAGATCATGGCAGATACCCAGCTTTGGAATCAACCTGAACTAGAGTTAAGCCATGAGGAAAATAGCAGGGTGATTAAGACTTCCCATGATCCTTGAAATACAATGATTGAAGGCTTAAAACTGCTCTTCGTTGTGACAAATTTGCACTTAGTATATTATTTTACGTATTGATATCTCCCTTTGGATCACAAAAAACCAGAATGTTTCTAACTTTGGGCAGGTACTTATAGCTGTGACTACTCCAAGTAGATTAGCTTAGAGTCTGATTCTGCCAGAAGATAATTACAGTGGATGAAGTTTTATTAGATAATTATTGTTATCACAGGAGTGTTTTTGTTGGGCTGCAGTCATACGGGGAGAGAAAATGTCTCTGAAGGAGAGGTGAAGTCACAAATTGGTGCTTTTTAGACTGGATAATGTTCATTTGGTAGTGTATGTGGCTGAAACCTATTAGTCACAAATCTTCCCATTTTAAATGTGTTTTTATGAAGGGAGGTAGAAAGGAACTAATATCTGATGAGTGCCTCCAGGAATCATTCTTCCAGAAGTTTTCCATACTATAGTTCACGTAAGTCTCCTGACACCACTCTTTGGCAGATGAGGAAGTTGAGGCTCAGAGATATTAGGTAATTAAGTCAGAGTCACACAGCTGATAACAGGTGGCCCATGTTTTGAAACCAGAAATCTCAGGCTCTAAAATGCTGTATCACACTATCTTTAAATAAAAATAACTACAAAAAGATTTTTAAATAATATTTTACTTTTGATAATGACTCATTTCTGGCAATCTCAAAGATACAATATGTATTTGTAAATAATTATTATAAGTAATAATCGTGAACACAAGTGATTGTAACAGAAAAAGGGTAACAAAAAATTGCTAGAGTCATTAAAAAAATGTCTGTGTGATTCTGGCTCCCTTTCTAAATGCAGAGGCACTGACAACTTTGAAAGTGGTTAAGTTTTGGCTGCAGATAAAAAGCAAACTCCCAAAACTTCTAAGTGTGATTTTCCTATCACATGAGCTAACTGTGGACAAGGATACATTTCATTTGGGCCTATAGTGCTTCGTAAGTACGTTTCTTCATCAGAAAATAGTGTTGCAGAAAAGGCACAGTTCCAAATGCTGTATTTCAAGAGGCAAAAGTCAATATTTTAGGAGTTGAAAGGCCTGGTTTTGGACATTAAAGTTTATTAGGCTGCGATGGTAACTTTTTTTTTTTTTATATTTGGTGGAATGTCACCTTTAACAGAATGATATGCCAGCTCTAAATCGTCTAAATGCCCTGACACCCAGACTTACACGAAAGTACCAATTTTCATCTTCATCTTTAAAAAGAGTATTAAGGTAGATTAAACAGTGCTTAAAGAAGCAAGTGTATTTGACACCATCCATTCTGCCTTATAATAATATGATTGCTATGGATTTTTGACATCTAACAAGGGGATCTGCAAATGCCTCTGCCTCAAGGATAATTTTTCTACAAAAAAAAATCTCTTAAAGATGAGATGCTGATAACTTTCTAAAGTGACCATATTTTAGTCACATCTTCAAACGCAAACACAGAATCATGGTCTCACTGAAATAAATTATACATTGCTTTTTAATAATCCTAGTGTATAATGTATTTATATAAAGTACATATAGTCATTTGTTAATATTTCTGTGAAGCCTCCCTGTAGAAAATTAAAAGTGAGTGTAGCTTTGTTTTAGGTGCCAAGGATCTTAAGATGAAGAAGATTTATGGTTTTTAGAGGTTGTTTTTTTTTTCCCTTTTCTGAATACCTTCTATTTATTGAGTATTTCCTATGGAGATATGTACTATCCTTAAAGGCTTATAGGAAAAAAACTTGTGTAACCCTGCCTACAGCCTTATGAGGTTGTACTATTATCTTCATTTTGCAGTTGAGAAAATTGAGGTATAGAGGTTGAATAATCAGTGTTACCCAGCTTTAGATGAGGAGCTGGGACTTGAACCCTTGTTGTCCCCGTAGGCAGTGCCACCTCCCATTGAGGACCACTAATTCTCTTTGTTTCTGACTGATGTGTTGCTGGGATGATGACAGGAACATGTGGTATGAGGAGTCACTCCAAAATAGACATGCCACTGCTTATTTTGCAGTGCGATTGGGTAGAATCTTCCATAAAATTGAATGGGCTGGTGTAGGGGGAAGGAAGGACAGATAAAAGGAAGCAGATCCATAAGATACCATCAATCTAGAAAATACCGAGGATACAGTCAAAAGCTAAAACCTTGCCTTTGGCACTAAGCAAAGAGAATCTGCTGAGCGGAGAAGAAGGAAAGCTTCATCTCAGGAGAATGGTGTAAAGAATAGAGAGGGCATGCATTTCTGGAAGGTGACAGAAGAAACCTGAAACTTTCCTTAAAGTCTGATATCATTTTGGATATGAAACCAAACTGAAACAGATTCAGTGAGTAAACTTTGGATGACTTCAAACAATGTAACTGTTGTATTATTCTTACTTACTACTAGCACTACTGCTTCTGTACAAAAAGAATGATCTAGCTACACTTAAGGTGCTCCTGTTTTTTCTTTTTTTTTATTTAATTAGCTGCTGAAAACCAGTTATTTGCATTAAGATGGATGACTGACTTCCATGTTACTATGTAAAACCCATAAATACAGTGACATCACAATAAGTTCTAGCAGTCCGTTGTTGCGATGTTCTTGTGTTGATACACTTGAGGAGATTGGCTTATTAGTTTGGGTTGACTTAGGAAAGCAGAAATCGTTCCAGATATTTCAACCAGAGGGAATTTAATACTGGGCAGTGTGATAAACAGGTGATTGGCCTAGACATAATAAAGACAAGTGGAATAGCTCAGGGTTAGCAACAGCAGGATGCTGCAATTACCTCATGGTCTTAAAAGACCATGGGTTTATCTGGAGGGAGCTAACACTAAGGCAGGCCCTGCCAATCCAGAGCTGGTTCTGCAGGATCAGGGTTTATGGAGACGTGACCATTCCAGGTGATGCTTCTAAGGCAGGAACAGAGGGAGAGAAATATCTGTGTTCCCTTTCCTTCCACTTTCTAGTCTAGCCAAAGTCAGTGACAAGAGACCCTGAGAGTAGAACTCGTAGGAGAAAGGCTGGGAACATACCTGAGAGCAAATAGACAATGGTATTTGCACACTTATACAAAATGTGTTTCAGAGAATAAGAACCACCTTTCGAGTGGGGGAAATAGCATGTAGGCATTTGTGAGGATAAGCTCCCATGTTTCTCCAGCGCAGCCTTGCCTGGGAACCAGACTGTAGTAACACATAACGGTCTCTCTAGCACAGCCCCCATGTAGAAACATAGGAATCGCAGTCCTAATTCTAGTTCCCCCAAGAAAGTGGGGTGTTTTATAGGCTTGAAACCTAGTCTTCTGGCCTAAAAATTCGCATCTTTTTTCTCTGCCCCTCACTGACTGAGTGGCACTAAGACAAGGTGACTCTTGGGCACTTGACACTTGTAACTTCAGGAGTCCTTGGCTCTGTCCTTCCCAGTTCTATATTAGGTCCTGATTAGGTTCTCGTACGTACTACATGGATTGCCCCATATTACTGCTACTGCTGCTGCTCACAGGCCCTCAGCAGGGGGTGTACGAACCAGTCTCCTTCCTTCCCAGCCTGGGTCAGCCCACAAAGCAGCTCTATTCCGAGCATCTACTGGGACCAGTTATGCAACTGTTGTCTTCTTTATTATGTATGTGGTACACACTCATTGTGTGAAATAGAGAATGAAGCCAAACTAATAACCCCTAGTGAGTCCTCTAATGCTACCACTCTAAATATATTGACATATCTTGTTATGTCAATAGATATGCTTCCACCATATCTTTTTAATGACCATATACCAATTTATTACCATATCCCAATATTTTAATCTGGCGTTGTTACTTAGAAATTCTCTATTGCTGTATTTCCTATTGCTATGTTATATGAAAACCTCTCACATCTTCTGTCATTGTATTTAGAGTTTGGGGTGTAAAAAGGGTAGTCTGAGGGCGTTGAAGACAAAGAACCATCAATGTGGATTAAATGATCATCTATCCAATAAACCCTCTATTCTGATTAGGACTTACTCCCTTTCTGGAAGGACTTGTACAATGCTCTCTTTTAGTAAATTGCTTCCCATGAGATTATTCTAGGAAACCTTCCTTTTTTCCCCGCGTTAGTTCAGATCTTCTGATGAGCTGAAGCCAAGACAAGATTAAATATGTAATGAGTTTATTAGAGAAAACCCCATGAGAGAAAATGGAGAGGAAGCTGATTGAGATTAAGATAGCTGCCAGAGAGCAATGCAGGTCTGACCCTAAATGAAGGGGGGAGGGGTGAAAGGAGGGAGGGGGGAGAGGGAGGGAGGGAGAATGTAAGTGTATTAGACCGTAAAGCAATCCTGAAAAGAGCTTAGCAAGGCCACTGGGGAGTCATCAAGCCAGTCTTCCTTTGGAGGAGTCCCATGTCTCCTGAGAGTAGGCCTGCCTTAGCATCCCTACCACACTCAGTCATGGGCTGGGTGAGCCCATGGCAGAAGTGGTCCTGGTGCAAACATGGTGATGAATTTCCGAGTGTAGCAGCTGCAGCCCTTGCTCAATTATACTCCCCGCACTCAGAATTGAAGAGGCTCATTGCATGGTTGCTGTATCCCCCAGCACCTCCCATCCTGCTCCTACCATAATTCTTGGTCAGAGTTAAGTAGCTCTTACCTGAACCCCTTCCCCTGAACTAGTTATCACAGTATTGTCACCAGATCCACCCCTATAGTTTGAGGAGCCTGGTATAAGAATACAGGTCATGGCCCACAAAGCATATTGGTAGCTGACAAAGGCATGTTCATAATAACCTGATAAGGCTGATTCATATTTAGAATTCTCCTACCTCTCCAAGTTTCTGGCTGGAAGGTGGTGGCAGAGAGAGAGAGAGAGAGCACGAGAGCGAGCTTTTTTTCTGCCCCACATCTTTTGCCATCCCCTCAACCTCTTCTCTCACATCAAAGGGCCTCCTGGGCATGCATATGAATACTGTGGTCCACACATCTAAACTGGTTCAATTCATCCTCCCCTTTGCCTGGGTCTAAAGGTGTAGGTAATGCTCATCACAGCATCAGGTAGCAATTTATTTGACTGATCCCCTCAATAGATTATAAAGCCTTTGAGGCCAGTGTTCAGACCCATGACCCACAGAAATGGAGAGAAAAATAAATGTGTTATTTTACACTGCTAAATTTGTGGAAATATTTTTTATGCAGCAATGGATAACTAATATGGGAAGGGACTGTGTTCATTTGTTCATCTAACAGTGTGCAAATAAAATTTCCTAAATGAGCAAATTCACCCAATGCTTATAACATATTCACTAGGTTAAAGAATTAAGAGTGTCCGACTTAAGCAAAGGCAAGAGACAGAAATCCTGTTAAATCAAGGAGGACAGGAGACCAGCTGTGCAGTTGCTGCTGGGCACACGTAATAACGTGTGAATGCTGTCTTATCTGGGGGGGGGTACAAAGACTTAAGTTAATTAGGTGTCTTTTGTGAAACAGGAGTAAGTGTGGATGTTTCACCTGCTAGTGTAACACATTCCTCCTATTAGCGGCTAAGGGATGGAGAAAAAGAAAAACAAAAGAAAAACCAGCTAGACAGAGGGCTTCCGTTCCAGTGAGCTGGCATGGGATGTCTTTAGCTGTGGAAACTGGGAAGAGTAAACCTCCTTAGGTGTTCCTGGGGGTTTCGTGAAGGTTGGGAAATTGCTTTTGTATGGTTGATCTTTGGCACCTATTTACCAGGAACATTTTTGTTATTGATACTGGAGAGAAACCGAGCAGCCCCAAAGCTGAAAGACCTCAGCTTTGAAGGTGGAAAATTCTTCCCCTCAAAAGATCAGAATTCTGGGTGAAGATAATTGCTATAGAATATATTTATTGAGATGTTTAAGAATTTCCTAAGGTTTAACCTGAGTGCCTTATATCTTTATCTTTTACGTTGTTTCTAATCAGATATTTTCAAGCAATTAAAAGGAAATGTCTTGGTTTTACAGTTCAATTTGTGTACTGATATTTCACAATTTAAGATGTTAGGTTGCAATCTTCACAGTGGCAGCTGGGTCAAAAATCTGAACTCTGAATAACTGAAGTCAGTGTTCTCACGGGAGAGAGAAATGGAAATACACTTTAGTCAATGAAAACAGAAAGAAAAATGCATTGCTTCTTAATGGTGTGCTTGCCTTTTGTAGAGATGTCTGAAAATAACCTATTGGGCTTTGACTCCCATTTTAAGTTCAAACATGATGCTCATGGTATAAATTAAAAGGCTTTTATTATGTCATTTTTATGAAGAAGAATGATACATACTATGCTTTAAATTATAGCAATGACCCGCTTATTCAGAGGTGGAATTTTTGACAACCTCTACCCTTGGGAACTCAGCCCTAACTTAGAAGTAAGAAAAAACAGGCTTGAAGGCTGACATGGTGGTTACAAAGGCACGCACTTAACTCCTACGGTCAGGGCTTTATTGACTTCCCTTTAACACACAATTCTTAACAAGTGTGGTTATCTGGTTTCCCAGCTCATAGCAGACAAGCAACCACAGACTGAACAAACTGTTGGAGGCAGCCATCAAAATAGCAGTGATGGCTCACAATCTGGCAGGAGAGACAGACAGAATAGAATTACCACCCTGGCCAATAAGGATCCTATATTTTGCAGACAAAGCACAGTTATATTCTGCATCTCCTGTTGGAGGAGAAGTCCTGTGTAGCAGTGTAATACTTTGACATTGAACTGTGTATTTTTTCCACTTCCTTCTACCTTTTCACTTCTTATCGAAATAGTGTGAGAGTCCTGCAGCGCAGGGTAGAGATGGTCCAGGAAGAAGAGAGAGTCCAATTCTTGGCTCTTGAGCTGTTGTGCATACTTTTATATATCTATAGCTGAAGTTAAAGTCTTAAAAGCTACAGCTTTCAATTGAAAGAGCCAGAGACTCAGGTCAGAAAAATAAATTTCATGAATTCCAAAAACTTGGCATTGGATAGTAAGGCCTGAAGCCTAGAAAACCCAGTGCCTAGAATTTGGGAGATCACCCCTAGAGTGGGAAGCATGCCTGATGAAGTAAACGTGATTTTGCTGGCCAGAGAAGATGAGAGAATTGGAGTGCAGTGTGATGAGCGCTTAGATACTGCCCAGGTCCCTGTTAGGGGCCTCGTGCCCCTTTCTGCTTTGGTGAGTCTTGGGGGAGGGCAGGAGGGATTAAAACCTCATATAGATTTAGGGGGCCTGAGAGCAGTGTCTTTTGCCCAGGGCATAGAATAGGAACTCTGACTCCTAGGTAAGCCATGTGTCTAATATGACACCAGGACGACAAAGTTAGCAATATGTCCATATTCTGAGGACATGAGTCTTTCAGAGTTCTCCAATGTAGTGTGGGAATACACCAAAAAAAGTTTATGGCCCTCTCCCTCGAAAGCTCCCTTAAAGTGACTGAGGTGAGCCTGCACACCCACGGAGGACTCAAGAGAGGGCATTCAGTACTGGTGATGGATGGCCTGTTCCTCTCCCCTGCACCCTCCTCTTTGTCCTGAACCTGATGGACACCGAGTGAAAAGAGAGGGAAGAATGTGAGGGGAGAGAGTCCCGGGCAGACCGAGGTGTTGCTCAGAAGAGAGTGACTTTCAAACTGGAAGGACTGAGTTGCGTTGAGTCGAGTTGACAAAGGGGAAGAGACAGGGGCTCTTACAGAGAGGTAAATGGAGTTATAAGGAAGAAACGAACATTATCAGTTTTGCACGTTAAGTATGTAGTCTAAAAATTTAAAGAGCTTTTCATTTGAAGTGGTTAAGATGAAGAAAAAAAATTCTGACATTTAGAAGAGACTAAACTTCATTTATAAGGACTCACTTTAATAGAACATCTTCTCTTCTCATCGTGGCACTGAAACAAAAAAAATTCTCCATGTTTAATTGAACAAAGGCATTTTTATAGCAGCCTGCTCCTCCTTTTTTTGTGATAAAACCCAAAGTACATTGCTCTTGTAGACACTGGTTTTTAGAGAAGAGAAAAGCTCCCAGGCCACAAGTGGTTAAACGTGCACCATCACGTATGTGATGGGAGTCCTAGGAATACTTATTGTGTCCTAGAAAGGAGGCAAGTTGTCTCTTGCTTCCTCTGGAGTTGCAAGGATATGCATCTCAGCTGTCTCTTCCTGCCACGTGCATGTTACAGCAAGGGAATGCATTTCTTCTGCTACTCAGAATCCTCTCCCTCCTCTTCCGCTCGGCGGCAGTTTTCATATATGATTAGTACTCAGATAGCATTTTCCACACTAACCTTGTGATGTCCAATAGGGAGGACAGAGATGGATACTGCCTTGCTGAAATGTGTACACATAATCCATAATGAATAAGCGCAGCTCTGCAGTGACCATGATGGGGCATCACAAGCAAAGTAAGGACCACGTTGAGGAAAGTACTGAGTCCAAAGGAGTGATATTTCACTATTTGGTAAAGCATGCAATTTAAAACACGGGTAGAATTCCTCTTGTTTGGCCCAACATAGGCCTTTGATTCTATACCCAAGGAGACTCAACCACAGTTGTCCTTAATGTCCCTTTCCCATGGGGCTTTAGTTTGGATTCCCTAGGAGAGTTCCTTTCCCCTGTTGTGCTTTGATTGGGTAAATGAAGCCTGCTTAGGTGTCTTTGTGATTTTCTGTACTCCACTCATCCCAGCAGAGAGCAGTGGTGGCAGCAAAGTTTGGGACTAAGGTTCTCCAACATGTGTGTGTCAGGGGGTCTAAGTGAATGAGCTCATGAGGCTTGCAGTGCTGCTGGTGTCTCCCAGGGGTGGAGAGTTAATTGGTTTTGAAAAACCTAATCCTGAATGGACACATTTTCATTTTATGTTTTCCTAAAAAGCTAAAGCTAATTTCTTGAATTAGTTTAACTTTTTCCTAATCCATGCATCAGTAATACACAGTGTCTCATAGACTTTGTGCTCATACTTTGACTATTGCCAATGATATTTTCTTCATGTGGAATTTACGGCTTATGAGTAAGTGATAGAATTGCTCTCGATGATTCACACATACTCTTTCACACATTTTGAACACTAATATGGAGACCTTATTGCATTACTGTGTGTTGAGAATTGAAGTCTTCCCTGAGGAATTGCTTTGTGGATGAGCAAATACCTAATATATCACTAAGTTTTTTAGTTCTTTGCTATGTTCATAATGGAGTCAAATATGACTCAAAGCAGGATGAGTATCCTGGTATTAGTGTTGATATGTTTAGGTAGCTTTGTCCTATTTAATATTGAGAATGGTCCAGTCCTAGTTCTTACCCATTACTCATTACTGGTGCATTGTGAAATCTTATAAAAAAATGGAGTAAGGTGTTTCTCAGACTTAATTGTGTGAGTCACCTATATATCTTGTTAAAATGCAGACTGATGGATTCATTAGTTCTTGGGTAAGGCCTGAGGGTTTACATTTCTGGCATGGGGATGGGATGATCCATCTACTTTAGTAGTAAGCCTAGAGCAGGCAGTATACTGGGAGAAGGATTGAGGAGACTGTAAGTGTTCCATCTGTCCCCCCGCCCCAAGCCCAGTATTCTTGCCTTGTCTGTGGCAGGGTGTTCTTATTCTTTCCAACATTTCCTATGAAGTTGCTATAATCTATTGAGTGGTGCATATCTATGGTATGTGATGGAAATGTAATTTCCATCCTTAATCATCCTGTGATCATGTAACAGGGTCCACGTAAACTCTAGATTTGTATAGAAATCTTTAGGCAAAGTCCACCTGCCTTAGGATCTCTTTGTTCTAATTCTTGTTTCTTCACTGATAACACACATTGACACCCAGGCTACTAAAATCTTTGCCTAGATAAATAAAGAGTTGTAAGTGAAACTTTGTATTCCTCAAGAGCATACCAGAGAAAAGAATGAGCACATTCAGCTCATCAAGTGCTTACTGACTTCCTTCTCTATAGGAAGCTCCATGAGTACCAGGCCGCAAAGATAAATAAAATATGGGTGATAAGGCCATATTTATAACACTACAAATATTGATAAATAATGCATATATTTACTCAATAAAATTTATATCTGGCAATTTTTATCTGATATTCCATATAACAGTAATTGTAGAAATAACATTTCTAAAAAAATTATTAGTCCTCAGCCCCATGATGTATGTTTACTCTATCAATCCCTCATCGGCCATTGGATTTCAGGTTGAATAACGTGAGTGAGGACACAAGTTAACAGAGATTCTTCCCTCTTCAGGTAGAATGAAACTGCTCCCCATCTCTAAAACTAGACTTAATACATTTCTCGCCACTTAGTTATCTACTATGTGCACATTTGTTTTGGTATTCCTTGGGGAATAGCGTAAAACCAGGACCAAACATGGGACAAATCATTAAGAGAATGAGGGAAATGGAGAGTTGAACAAAGTTTGAAATGACCACATGTGTTTCCTACTCATTAATCCTTTGTGCAATATTTGGTAATCTCACCGATATTTTTTTAAAGGTTTATTTATTTTAGAGTGAGAGAGACAGAGCATGAGTATGGGGAGGGGCAGAGGCAGAGGGAGAGGGAGAGGGAGATAGAGAATCCTCAAACCAACTTCCCGCTGAGTGTGGAGGCTGACACAGGGCTCCATCCCACGACCCTGAGATCATGACCTGAGATGAAATCAAGAGTCAGGCACTCAACCCACTGAGCCAGCCAGGTGCCCCCACTCACCAGTATTTTGTAATGTTTATCATGTCATGGCTACCATGTTTGTGATTTTGAGGAAGAACTTATTCAGGTTGCTGCACTGTCTGATATTTCCTCTCAAAATTAGCTTTATGAATTAAATTCATTTTTCAATAAAATTTTTTGAACAAATCTCTGCTAGATGTTTCTTCACAGAGGATGGGGATTTTCTTCTCCCAAGTGCAAAATTCAGTGACAAAATAATTTCAAGATAAGATGGAACAAATAAGAGAATTTAACACTGTGATTCTAGAGATTCAGGGATAGGCAGCACTGGCATTAGAATGGTTGATCTTATAAATTCTATAGAATTCCAGTGGGGAGGTAAGGTACAGGGAGACAAGAAATGATGAGGTCTTGAATTAGGTTGGTGAGGGAGAAAAAGAAGGTCAGAAAAGTGAAACAAATTGCAGAGGAAGAATCTGAAAGGATTGAGTGTATAGTACAGTAGTGTTTACCGAATTACTGAATGTAAGGATAGGAGATGACAACATTCCAAGATACGATGCAAGAAGGCCTGGATGGATGTTGTCATGAATAGAACCAAGGAAATCAGGAGGAAGAGTTAGTTAATGAAGAATGTAGAAAATGCATTTATTTTGTACATGGGGAATTTAAGTTTTTGGGCAGCATGTCAGCAATGTGAGGCAGGTGGATTTTGCAGCTCAGGAGAGCACTACTTGCCGTGCCACAAAAAAACTGGAGAATTCCGAGCAAATATTTGGAGGCAAGCTGTTGAAGTTTGTTCAGAAGATATGCATTCATCTCAAGAAGGAAGTGAATGGTAGTGTCAAATTTCAGGATATGAAATGCATTTTGCTCACTGTGCTGATTGTACCATTGGAGTAAAGTGTTGAATTCTGCCGTAGTGTAAGACTGTTTTCTGTTACATGAAAAAAAGAAATCTGCCTAGTATAGAGGCTAAATAAAATTATGCTCAAGTGGTTTTATCCAAGGATCATTTGTCTTCCTTTCTTTTTTGCCTTTCTGGGTTTGGATCTCTAATTTTGGAGTTTGGAGCCTCTAACTCTATAGGTGTGGATGTAGTCTCTCTCCCTTTTCCACTGCCAGGTGCAACAAAAATTATCCAAATATTCTTTGGGTTCTGTTGCTACCCACATCAATAAAAAAAACCTCTGTTTTGAGTATGGTGTAGTGAATTGCTTACTTATTTTTTTGTTTTGGTAAAAATATAACATAAAAAATACCATCGTAATCAATTACAGTAGTGTCAACCGTATTGCATGTTATTGTGTAACAGATCTCTAGAACATTTTCATCTTCATAACCAATACTCCATTACCATTGAACAACTTCTCTTTTTCCCTTCCCTAACCCCCTGGTAACCACCAGGCTTCTTTCTAAGAGTTTAACTACTTTAGATACCTTGGAGAAGTGGAATTATGGAGTTTTTTTGTTTGTTTTGTTTTGTTTTGTTTTGGTATGACTGGCTTATTTCACTTAGCATAATATTCTCAAGGTTCATTCATGGTATAGCATATGAAAGAACTTCTTTTTTAAGGCTGAACAGTATTCCATTGTCTGTATATACATTTTGTCCATCCATTCATCTATCAGTTGATTTCTAGGTTGCTTCTACTTGTTGGCTGCTGTGAATAATGCTTCAATGAACACTGGTGTGGAAATACCTCTTTGAGATCCTGCTTTTAATTCTTTTAGATATACATCCGTAAGTGGGGTTGCTGGATCATATGGTAATTCTGTTTTTAATTTTTTGAGGACCTTCTATACTGTTTTTCAAAGTGGCTACACTATTTTACATTCTCACCAACAGTGCGCAAGTATTCCAACTTCTCCACATCTTCACTACCACTTGTTCTTTTCTGTTTGTTTTGATAGTAGCATCCTAATGGGTGTGAGGTGATACCTCATTGTGGTTTTGATTTGCATTTCCCTGATGACGAGTGACATTAAGCATCTTTTCATATGCTTGTTGACCATTCATATATCTTTTTTGGAGCAATGTCTGTTCAAGTCCTTTGCCCCCTTTGTAATTAGGTTTTTTGGTTTATTTTGTTTTTGTTGTTGAGTCATAAGGGTTCTTTGTATATTCTGAATACTAAGCCTGTATCAGATATATGGTTTGCAAATATTTTTTTTCCCATTCTTTAGGTTGCTTTTCACTCTGTTGGTGTTTCATCTGCTGAGCAGATGTTTTTAAATTTGATGTAGTCTCATTTGTTTGTTTTTACTTTCATTGCCTGTGGTTTTCTTCTGTCTTATAAGGTGGGAAAGTGCTGTTACTGACTGTAAATGATATTTGGACTCTGACCAAGAAAGATCACTGATGTTGAACTTCACAGACCCATGAGGCCTGATATTTCTCACCATTTGGAATTGTGTATTTAATTTTTCTTAATGAGAGTTAGTTTATCAGGAGTGAATTCTTCCATAGGATCCTTGGAAGGTCATCCTTCTGTTTACTCGTCAAGATGGGGCCTATAATCTCACTGAGGGTATCATTGTTGGGTAAGGACTGGGTCAGAAGACTGTAACTAATGTTTTTCTCAGCGGTAACACCTTCTTTTTACCTTTTATACACAACAAAATTCAATGAAGGGAAGAACTTCTTCCAAAGTCAATTAATCAGGAAAGGCAAATAGTCCAGAAATCACAGAGGAGTTTCATGTTGTCCCTCTATTGACGAGAGCTGGAAACAAAGCTGCTTAATACACTCTAAGAAGTTGCCACTGCAAGCAGGATTTTGCTCAGTTTACTAAATGTATTGACTGTAGGATATAAAGAAATCCCTTGCAAACAGATTTAAATATATTACAATTACAAAAACAGCCATCCATTTTTCTTAGGAGAGAGGGAGTAACAGCTGGCGCTGGCATTTGCCTCAAGGAAAGCAGCACACATAATAACACCTCTGGTTCGCCCTTTATCCCTCCCTTTTTAGCAGCGCCCCTTCCACTCACCATTTGATTGATTTGAAGAGGAAGGATTACTGTCTCCTTTTAGTCACCATTTACCTATAAAACTAATTAAAATTTCTGATAAAACCTTCTAATTAACCTTGCACATGATCAAGGAAGATCCAACAACTTGGTCATCCATCCTACTGTATGACAGGATAGCCAGATGAGTCTATATGAGCTGATTATACCCAAACATCAGGGTATAATAATGGGGCTTCTTTAGGCTTAGAGGTTCTAGTTAAAGACATTGCCACAGTCAACTGTATTTTAAGATCATGGGTTTCACTTTTTTTAAGTTTACCATTGAAAATATTGGTTCTATATCTCATGGCAATTTTTTAGAAATTAATTATCTTTAATTGAGCTCTGCTTTTCCACATCTAAAATATTCTCATTCTGGCCTCAGCCACCAAGATCCTATTGCTTCCATACTTTTCCTTTTGCTTCTGTTGTCTTAGTCCATTTGGGCTATTATAATGAAGTACCATAGACTGGGTGGCTTATAAACAACAGAAATTTATTTCTTACAGTTCCAGAGGCTGGGAAGTTCAGGACCAAGAGACCAAAGATTCAGTGTCTGATGAGGGCCCACTTCCTGGCTCATAGGAGGCCATCTTTTGCAGTGTCTTCACATGGAAGAAGGTACAAAGGAAGCTCTCTGGGATCTTTTTTTTTTTTTTTTTTTTTATAAGAGTACCAATCCCATTTACAAGGGCTCCTGCCTTTACGACCTAATCACTCCCCAATGGCCCCACCTCCAAATACCATCACTTGGGGAGTTAGGATTTAACATACACATTTTGGGTGACACAAACATCCAGTCTATAGTACTTGCCGTGTGGTTGCTTTCATCTTTTCAATGCTGATTGGTAAACTAAAGATAGGGGTGTTCTTAGGTTCTCACTGTCTGCAGGATGGTGGATAGTAATGTCCAGAGCATCTTTAAATTGTTTAGGTTAGTAATCATGCTCCAGCATATTCAGGGACACTACTCTAACATGCCCCTACCCAATAAGAAGAGCGAAGAATGATTTCACGAGAAAAACTATCTGGAAATTTGAGGATACCATGCAAAGTCAAACAGATTAGTTTTTCCCTTCCAACATTAGAGCATATTAAATCAGCTGTTGTGATACAAAAGAAAATTGATATTTTACCAGAAAGATGAAGAAATGTGATCAAGAAAATATGATTAGAGGAAATATTTAGTACCTGTTATAAAATCACTTTTCTGATGATGAAAGTACTTTATGAAGAACAAATGAAAGAAAATGAGTACCGCAGTGAAGTAAGAATACGGACAAATCTGCATTGAAACTCTATTAACAAGATGAAGTGTGGCCCAGGTGTCTTACAGCTGCCAACAGGGCAACTTTTCTTAGCTCTTGGAATGCCATTTGAATGCTTGTAAAACAGAAAACCCTCTAAGAGGAAGTTAGTATGACTAGCTAGTATGACTATGGAAATGAACCCCTGTAGGTAACACAATTCATAACACTTAAACCAAGGGATTGGCCACTTGATATGTCATGGAAGCCCCATTTTTGATTTCTGTTAGAAGTGTCCCTTAAGATTTCTTTTAATTTTTTATCTTGAAATAATTGTGATTCACAGGAGTTTGCAAATAAATCCATGGGGAAGTCCCATGCATCCTTTCTTCATCTTCCCCACTCATGTGTTAACATCTTGCACAACTATAGGATGATATCAAAGCTGAGAAACTGGTGTCGGTACAATCTATAGAGCCTATTCAGATTCTACCAGTTTTGTGGACAGAGGTTTTCTTAGAATTTTTTGTAATTTTATTGTAATTCTTTTTTTTATTATTATGTTATGTTAATCACCATACATTGCATCATTAGTTTTTGATGTAGTGTTCCATGATTCATTGCATATAACACCCAATGCTCCATGCAGAACGTGCCCTCTTTAATACCCATTACCAGGCTAACCCATCCCCCCACCCGTGCCCTCCCCTCTAGAACCTTCAGTTTGTTTCTCAGAGTCCACAGTCTCTCATGGTTCGTCTCCCCCTCCGATTTCCCCCCTTCATTCTTCCCCTCCTGCTATCTTCTTCTTCTTCTTTTTTTATTGTAATTCTTTAGATGGTCTGTATCTAGAGCTTTTAAACCTAAAAGTCACATCTTGTCTAAAATGGAAAAAAGCAGAAATTGGTATTTGTTGTCCTGAAAGAAAAGCTGCACATGTGGTGTGTGTGGTAACCTCGAACAGTCTACTGCCAATCATCACTCAGAAGGGACTGCCAGCCAGTCTTTGATTTGATCCTGAGCAGTAGTGAAAAATATAATAGCATCCTTTTATTCAGTAGACTACATTTACTTTCACTAAGAGGATAAATACAAGCAGTCTTTAATAGTGTTTGTACTACAGTAATAGTCATCCCGTTAAATGTTTGGCTTTCATTTTTTTAAGATGTGCTCAGATTATTTTTGCTGATGACTTTCATTTTTTTAAGATGTGCTCAGATTATTTTTGCTGAGTGGTATAATGTTACCTATTTATTTATAATTTGGTCTGAATGTTTAATGACTGGAGGCTTCCTTACCTTGTCCATTTTTTGTTCTCATTCTTAATAACATTCTCAGATGTGTTCAGCCTGGCACACTGTAGGGAAGCAATAAATATTGTTGGAAATGAATTGTTCTTTTGACTTCTCTCTTCGAACCAGACACTTCATTTTTTCTTAAGTTTGTTGCAGCCATTGAGGTTTCTCTGGCTCCTGCCCTCAAGAACTGAGGGACAAAGTGCAGGCGTGATTTCTTTGTGGGAACAAATGAAAGAACTCCTGTCTTCTTGGTTCCTGTGCATTCAAGCACCTTATCACACATTTTCTAGCTGCTCATTCATCAACTTATTTGAGGACCTTCCTTTCCCTTTATTGATTCATTAATTCCTTCTGGTTCTAATGCTAGTCTATCTTTGAGACTTTGGGTACCTCACTGTCCCCTTTATGGTTATTTAGTCATCTAAAAGGGAGAGTGAAACTGATATAGTCTTAACTTTACATTTCATAATTTGGTGATTAACTTTTAAATGTAACTCCCAAGAAAAAAGTTCTAAAAATTTTTATCATTAATCGGAAATTATCTTCATTGACAGATTACTGTATTTTAGAATAAATCTGTATACATATTCATATCAAAGTAATACGTGCTTATTAAAATTCGAAAATTTTTTTTATAAAATATTCAAATACAAATTTTGTGGTAGAAAGTGAAGTTCTTCACTTCTGTTCTATTATCCATCTTCTAGAAATGAGCAAAGATAATATTAAGTAATTTTATACCATTTATATAACAATATATGCATATATACAATCTATAACATGTAGTCCAATTTGTTTACAAAAAACTAAATTCTGCACTCTATAATTTTTTTGTAGCTTGGTTTTAAAAAATTTTTAAATAAATTTAAAAAAGTTTTTATTTTAATCACCCGGTGCTCATCATGACAAGTGCACTCCTTAATCCCCATCTCCTCTTTCACCCATCCCTCCACCCTGGTAAACCATCAGTTCTCTATAATTAAGAGTCTATTTCTTGGTTTGTCTCTCTTTTTTCCCTTTGCTCATTTGTTTTGTTTCTTAAATTCCACATACAAGTGAAATAATAAGGTATTTGTCTTTCTGATTGACTTATTTCACTTAACGTTATACTCCCCACTCCATCCATGTTGTTCCAAATGTCAAGATTTCATTCTTTTTTGTGGTTGAATGATGATCTGTTGTGTGTGTGTGTGTGTGTGTGTGTGTGTGTGTGTGTACACACACACATACACACGCACTTTATACATTCATCAATTGATGGACACTTGGGCTGCTTCCATATCTTGGTTATTGTAATAATGTTGCTATAAACATTGGGGTGCACGTATCCCTCTGAATTAGTGATTTTGTATTCTTTGGGTAAATACCTAGTAGAGCAATTGCTAGATCAGAGGGCAGTTCTATTTTTAATTTTTTGAGGAAACTCCATACCATTTTCCAGAGTGACTGTACCAGTTTGTGTTCTCACCAGCAGTGCAAGAGGGGTCCTTTTTCTCCTCATCCTTGCCAACATGTGTTGTTTCTTGTGTTTATTTTAGCCCATCTGATGGGTGTGAGATGATACTGTAGTTTTTGATTTGCATTTATCTGATGATCAGTGATGATGGGCATCTTTTCAGGTGTCTGTTAGGCATCTGTATGTCTTCTTTGGAGAAATGTCCATTCATGTCTTCCGCCCATTTCTTAACTGGATTATTCATTTTTTGAGCATTGAGTTTTATAAATTTATATGTTTTTGATACCACTCCTTTATCAGGTAGGTAGTTTACAAATACATTCTCCCACTCAATAAGTTGCCTTTTAGTTTGGTTGATTGTTTCCTTCACTGAGCAGAAAATTTTATTTTGATGTAGTCTCAGCAGTTTATTTTATTTATTTTTTTAAATTTTTTATTGTTATGTTAATCACCATATATTACATAATTTGTTTTGGTGTACTGTTCCATGATTCATTGTTTGTTCATAACACCCAGTGCTCCATGCAGAATGTGCCCTCCTCAATACCCATCACCAGGCTAACCCATCCCCCCACCCTCCTCCCCTCCAGAAACCTGTTTGTTTTTCAGAGTCCATCATCTCTCCTGGTTCGTCTCCCCCTCTGACTTACTCCCCTTCATTCTTCCTCTCCTGCTATCTTCTTCAGCAGTTTATTTTTGCTTTTGTTTCCCTTGCCTCAGGGGACCTATCTACAAAAAAGTTGCTATGGCTGATGTCAGAGAAATTATTGCCTGTTCTCTCTTCCAGGATTTTTATGGTTTCAGGTCTCACATTTAGGTCTTTAATCCATTTTGAAGTTATTTCTGTGTATGGTGTAAGAAAGTGGCCCAGTTTCTTTTTTCTTTTTCTTTCTTTTTTTTTTTTTTTTTTTGCATGTCGCTCTCCAATTTTCCCAACAGCATTTGTTGAAGAGATCATCTTTTTCCCATTGGATATTCTTTCCTGCTTTGTTGAAGATCAGTTGACCATTTAGTTGTGGGTTTATTTCTGGATTTTTCTATTCTGTTCCATTGACCTATGTGTCTATTTTTTGGGCCATTACTGTACTGTTTCAATTACTATAGCTTTGTAATATAACTTGATGTCTGGATTTATGATGCCTCCAGCTTTGCTCTTCTTTTTCAAGATTGCTTTAGCTATTTGAAGTCTTTTGCGGTTCCATACAAATTTTAGGATTGTTTGATCTAGGTCTGTGAAAAATGCTGCTGGCATTTTAATAGGGATTGTATTAAATATGTACATTGCTTTGGGTAGCATAGACATTTTAACAATATTTGTTCCTCCAATCCATGAGCAGAGAATGTCTTTCCATTTCTTTGTGTGGTCTTTCATCAGTGTTCTATAGTTTTCAGAATACAAGTCTTTCACCTCTTTTGTTAAGTTTATTCCTAGGTATCTTATGGTTTTTGGTGCAATTGTAAATGGGATTGTTTTCTTAATTTCTCTTTCTGCTGCTTCATTATTGGTGTATAGAAATACAACATATTTCTGTACATCGATTTTTGTGTCCTGTGACTTTACCGAATTCATTTATCAGTTCTAGCAGTTTTTGGATGGAGTCTTGAGCATTTTTATACATAGTATCATGTTATCTGCAAATAGTGAAAGTTTTACTTCTTCCTTACTGATTTGGATGTCTTTTATTTCTTGTCTGATTGCTGTGGCTAGGATTTGCAGTACTATGTTGAATAAAAGTGGTGAGAGTGGACATCCTTTTCTTGTTCCTGATCTTAGGGGAAAACCTCTCAGTTTTTCCCCATTGAGTATGATGTTAGCTATGAATTTTCCATAAGTGGCTTTTATTATGTTGAGGTATGTTCCCTCTAAACCTACTTTGTTGAGGGTTTTTATCAGAAATGGATTTACTTTGTCAAATGCTTTTTCTCTGTCTATTGAAATGATCATATGGTTCTTATTCTTTCTGTTATTGATGTGATGTATCACATTGATTCATTTGTGAATATTGAACCACCCTGGCAATCCAGGAATAAATCCAATGTGATCATGGTGAATGATTTTTTTAAATGTATTGGATTCAGTTTGCTAGTATTTTGTTAAGAATTTTTGCATCTATATTCATCAGATATATATTGTCCTGTAGTTCTTTTTTTTTTTTTTTTTCTGGTATCTTAATCTGGTTTTGATATCATGGTAATGCTGTCCTCATAGAATGAATCTGAAAGTTTTTCTTCCTTTCTATTTTTTGGAAGAGTTTGAGAAAAATCGGTGTTAACTCTTCTTTAAATGTTTGGTATAATTCACCTGTGAAGCCATTTGGTCCTGGATTTTGTTTGTTGGGAGTTTTTGATTACTGATTCAGTTTCTTTGCTGATAATCAGTCTGTTCAAATTTTTTATTTCTTCCTGATTTAGTTTTTGTAGGTTATATGTTTCTGGGAACTTATCCATTTCTTCTAAGTTGTCCAATTTGTTGGCATATATTTTTTCATAATATTCTCATATTTTTTTTTGCATTTCTGTGGCATTTGTTGTTATTTCTCCTCTCTCATTTGTGATTTTATTTATTTTCCTTTCCCTTTCTCTTTTTTTTCTTGGTAAGTCTGGCTAGAGGTTTATCAATTCTATGGATTTTTTTTTTCCAAAGAATCATTTCCTGGTTTCATTGATCTGTTCCATTTTTTATGTTTCTATTTCTCATTTATTTCTGCTCTTATGTTTATCATTCCCTTCTGTCTACTGGTTTCAGGTTTTATTTATTTTCTAGCCCCTTTAGGTATAAGGTTTGGTTGTTTGAGATTTTTCTTGCTTCTTTGAGGTAGGCCTGTATTGCTATATCCTTCCCTCTTAGGCTGCTTTTGCTGCATTCCAAAGGTTTTGAGCTGTTGTTTTCATTTTCATTTGTTTCTCTGTAGTTTTTTATTTTAACTTTTATTTCCTGGTTGATCCTTTCATTGTTTTTAGCATGTTGTTTAACTTCCTTGTATTTGTGGTATTTCCAGATTTTTTTTTCTTGTGGTTGACTTCTAGTTTCATAGTGTTGTGGTCAGAAAAGATGCATGGTATGACTTTAGTCTTTTTGAATTTGTTGAGGCTTGTTTTGTGGCCTAATATGTCATTTCTCCATGAGAATGTTCCATGTGCACTTGAAAAGAATGTGTATTCTGCTGTTTTAGGATGTAGTATTCTGAATGTATCTGTTAAATCCATCTGGTCCAGTGTGTCATTCAAAGCCATTGTTTGTTGATTTTCATCAATCTACCTATTGATGTCAGTGGGGTGTTAAAGTCCCCTACTACTATTGTATTACTATTGATTAGTTCCTTTGTATTTATTATTAACTATTTTATGTATTGGGGTGCTTCCATGTTGGGTGCATAAATATTTACAATTGTTATATCTTTTTGTTGTTTTGTCTCCTTTATTATCATATAGTGTCCTTTTTTGTCTCTTGTTACAGTCTTTGTTTTAAAGTCTATTTTGTCCAATATAAGTATTGCATAGCTTGCTTTTATTGACAACAGTCTAAGCATTTGTTTATGGGTGCATGTTTGGGTTGTTTCCACTCTCTTACCTGTTATAAGGCATGTGTCTTATAATTTTCAAACATATGAGTCTGGTAGTTTTAATGTCAATGCTGTGGAGGAGAGAGAAGTAAAATATTGCTACTTAGGTAGAGAAGTTAAATAAATTACTTTTTTTTCTTTAAATTTTTTATTGTTATGTTAATCACCATACATTACATCATTTAAATTACTTTCTTTAGCCCTATCTCTCCACCTGATTAACTGCTTGTATTTCTCTTCCTAATCCTATCTTTTTGCTCTTCTTAATTTATATATTCTGGCTCCTGCTTTATTTCTTATCTTTCTAATATCATCTACACCTGTTCATTTAAATAGAGTAGGAGTCAGTCATCCCTAAATTCTGAATGACTTAATAGAAGAAAAGAAAGTTGTGGTGGTTATTTTATTCAGATTTGTTTATATTAATGTTGATAGTCCCCTCTATGAAGACCCTTTCAACATTTCTAAAACTCAGAATGTGAGTTGAATTTTCTCTGCTGTTTCCTCTCAAAGTAAAGAATCTTAGTAACAATGGTCTGGGAGAGTTAGAGTGAAGTAAGCCAAGAAAAGTTTGATAGTTGAATAAGCTTGAATAAACAGAAAATAATCTTACCTGTTTCTCTCATCTTAATAATATTTAGCTTATGGCTATTGTTAAAAATGTATCAGTGGCTGGAAATAATAAAAGAAGCTCAACTGTTGGTGAGAGGTTTTGGGAGATTGCGTTTATAATATTAATTTTGTTTTTCTTATTTTGCCTCATTCCTTCTTTTCTCCTCTTCCCAAAACTGTGGGAAGAAATACACTACTGTAGTTAAGAATAATAGCTGGTGTATTAGGCAAGTAAACTGACCACTTTAAGGTTCATAATGCAGTTTCCCTTTTGATATTCTCAGGATTAAAAGTAAAGTGCTTAGCACAGTGACCAAAACATTGTGAGTACTAAAAGAAACACTGTATGTGCTCAATTACTAAAGAAAGATTAAAAAATGAATGATAGAATGCATTGCCCTTAAGGGGCTCAAAAGCTAGTGGGGAGAATACCTATCTATCTTTATATCCATCCATCTATCCATATTATTCTAAAAAGAATTTGAAATATATTAGAAATATAAATGAAGTGCTATTAGAGACAAAGGAAAAAGTGATTAATTTTGCTTAGGAAGAAAAGGAATAAGTAGAGTAGACCAAATAAAGGAAATGACATTTATACTAGACTTTGAAAGATAATTCAATTTTTTGATAGAGAAATATAGTTGTGAGAATGCCTGTTATGCATACAGAGAGAACAATATAATACATAATATGGGGTGAAGAAATTGGCGTCCTTGTAGACTGAGAGCAAAGAGTCAGCATAGAGATAGAGGTTGAGTGGAAAGGCACACAAAATAGAATTACATCTAGAGGAGTTAGGAATAGGAAATTAAGAAGTATAGGAAGAGAGTTAGCCTTGAAAAAAAGGAAGGTCTTTCCCTGAGTTGCTAGGAAAGGAGGTAATTAAAGTAGGAGTTCAATTTAGACATGGAAGAGAGGAAAATTGGGTGTTCATGGTTATGCAAAATATTTTTTATTATTTTGATGTGCTGTAAGATGAAGGCTGTGAGGTGGTCTGTTGAGGGCTTGAAAAAAGTGATGAATATTTAGAAAAGCCATTTGGGAAGTCAACCCAGAATGAATGAAAAGGAAACAGCAACAGAAGTTTACTTGAAGTTATAAATCTCTTCCAGGTAAGGATTATTTTTTGATGTGATGGATTACCCCAATTAGTTTAGTTTTGACATCTCTTGCAAAGACTACTGCTTGAGATAGTCATTCTATCAATAAATATTTATTCAGCACTTAAGAATGTTAGGCACTGGGCACCTGGGTGGCTCAGTTGGTTAGGCGACTGCCTTCGGCTCAGGTCATGATCCTGGAGTCCCGGGATCGAGTCCCGCATCGGGCTCCCTGCTCAGCAGGGAGTCTGCTTCTCCCTCTGACCCTCTTCCCTCTCATGCTCTCTATCTCTCATTCTCTCTCAAATAAATAAATAAAATCTTTAAAAAAAAAATGTTAGGCACTAACATTCTCATAGCTGACATTTAGTGTGTGCTTACTGTATGGTTGGCATTTTTCTATCTATTATTTAATCCTCCTAAAAACCTTTGAGGTTAGTACTGTTTCCTTGTCATATTTCACATAAGAAGTCATTGAAATTAGAGACGTCAGGGTCAGAAAGTTATGATTGGCAAAGCATGACTTGAATCCAGGCAGTCCAGCTCCAGAGCCTATGCCCTTAACTTTTATGCTCTATGTTTCTGCTTAAGGTACAGTAAACAAAACTGCCTTTTGGGGCTTATCGTATGAGAACAAACAAAAACAAATAAAATATGTATATAAGTGAAATGATTACAAATTTTAATAAATGCTAAGGAGGAAATGAAGAGAGTGGTAAGCTAGCTGGAGATAAGGTGCAGGATAGAAAGAGGTGGGAAGGGAATCTGCTTTAGAGAGGTTGTCAGAGGGATAATCTTAAGGTAAAACTTGAGGGTTGAGAAGGAGCCAACCAAGAGAGAAGCGGGGGACAGAACATTATTGGCAGAAGAAAATATCTGAAGGACCTAGAATGGGGATGAGCTTGGTGGTTTTGAAGACCTGAAAGAAATCTGAAGCATAATGAGGGAAGGAGTGAGAAGCATGAGATAAAGATGGAGAGGCAAATAGACATCATATCAATTGAGGCTTTGAGGACCATGGTAAGAAGGTAATCTTCTAAGTGATTGTGAGAAGTCATTGAAGGAATTTAACCAGGGAAGTGAAAATATTTATTAAATAGATATCTCTGATTTTTGAAAAGAATGGATAGGAGTGGGTGAAGGTGGCAGCTGGGAGACTAGTAGCAGCCTGCCATAGCAGATCAGAAAAGATATAATGGTGACCTTGACTAGGGAAATGGCCAAGGAGACTGCAAAAAGTGAAATGGTTCCATGTGTACTATGAAGAAGGAAACAACCAGTCTTACGGAGAGGGAAAAGTAGAGATCTCAGGGATGACTTCTAGGGTTTTGGTTTGAGCAGTTGGGTGGATAGAGGTTTTGTAATGGGGGAGACTGTTGGTATGGAAAGTTTTAGAGATATAAATCAAGAGCTGATTTTGGATATGCTAAATGTGGGAAACATCCAAGTGGAGGTACTATGTCATTGGATATGCAAGTCTAGAACTTCCAGATAATTCATAAAATTGCTGAATTATGCATTCTGCTGGGAAATGGGCAGTTGACAAATGCTTTTAGAATCATAAACCAAATTTAATAAGATTTGATTTGTGGCTCCAAAGCCATCTAGTCAGGTATATTCTTTGTTTTAATAATGAGTTCAGGGAAGACTTTGATTTCTTAATATTTTTCCATGAATCAAATGAAATTTTGTAACTATATCTTACCAGTGATGACTTACTAACTAGAAATGTGGGAGTAGGATCTCTGCCATGTATACAAGCAAGACCAAATCACTGACTGGCTATTTTTAGGTAGGAGTTTGCGGGCATGGCCAATTCTGTTTTCAAGTTTTATATGCACCAGCTCTGATCATGGGGAAAGATTTTCCACGTATCATTTTGGCAAATACATGGCATATACTGAGCCTGTGTGCATGTACATTGTCTCTGACATTCTCAAACTGAAAAATTGACCACTGATACTCTGTTTTGTTGCTTCCTCCCAAACAGAAAAAGCAAACTGGACTGTATAATATTTGTGCACCTATAAGGCAAGCAGTAGGCTAACAAGGACCTTTCTCGTCATCTGGCATAACTTTCTTGATTCTCTCTAATGCTCTTGCCAAGGGGATATCAGATAATTCTCAAATATCCACAGTGTTATATAAATCTCCAGTTACAGGAGTCCAATTTTTCATTGAAAAGTCAAACTATTAGAAAGTTTATGTGAGTCAAAATTTATCTCCTTATTACTTTAATACAACTGTCCTTCTTCAATCTATTGGGCACATGGAGAAAAGGGAACCTTCTTGCACTGTGGGTGGGAATGCAAGCTGGTGCAGCCACTCTGGAAAACAGTATAGAGGTTCCTCAAGAAGTTGAAAATAGAGCTACCCTACGACCCAACAAAGGCACTACTGGGTATTTACCCCAAAGATACAAATAGAATGATCTGAAGGGGCACCTGCACCCCAGTATTTATAGCAGCAATGTCCACAATAGCCAAACTGTGGAAAGAACCGAGGTGTCCATTGACAGTTGAATGGATTAAGATGTGGTGTGCGTGTGTGTGTGTGTGTGTGTGTGTACACACACACACACACACATACATACATACATACAGATCAGGAAAGATATAATGGTGACCTTGACTAGGGAAATGGCCAAGGAGACTGCAAAAAGTGAAATGGTTCCATGTGTACTATGAAGAAGGAATCAACCAGTCTTACGGAGAGGGAAAAGTAGATCTCAGGGATGACTTCTAGGGTTTTGGTTTGAGCAGTTGGGTGGATAGAGAAGGTTTTGTAATGGGGGAGACTGTTGGTATGGAAGGCTTTAGAGATATAAATCAAGAGCTGATTTTGGATATGCTAAATGTGGGAAACATCCAAGTGGAGGTACTATGTCATTGGATATGCAAGTCTAGAACTTCCAGATAATTCATAAAATTGCTGAATTATGCATTCTGCTGGGAAATGGGCAGTTGACAAATGACAAATACTTTATATATAGTATTTTAGGCATTTGAATTTATAGTTGACCAAAACCCAGTGTCTTTTTTACATGCTGCCACAAACTACATCTTCCAACCCAATCTTAAAAATATAGGTTTTGGTCGAGTTTCATTCTTCTGTATATAGCTGTTCGATTTTCCCAGCACCATTTATTGAAGACAAGACAATTATCATATGGTTTCACTCATATGTGGAATATAAGAAATAGCACAGAGGATCATAGGGGAAGGGAGGGAAAACAGAATGGAAAGAAATCAGAGAGGGAGACAAACCATGAGAAAGAGACTCCTAACTATAGGAAACAAACTGAGGGTTGCTGGAGGGTGGTGGGTGGGGGGATGGGGTAATTGTGTGATGGGCATTAAGGGAGGGCACGTGATGTGATGAGCCTTTGGTGTTATGTACAACTGATTAATTACTGAACTCTACATCTGAAACTAATGATGTACTATATGTTGGCTAAGGAAATTTAAATAGAAGAGTCTTGTTTTGATTGTTTTTTTTCCCTTTGTTTCTGAAATTCCACATATGAGTGAAATCATAGGGTATTTGTCTTTCTCTGAATGACTTATTACACTTAGCATTATACTCTCTGGGTCCATCCATGTTGTTGCAAATGACAAGATCTCATTCTTTTTTATGGCTGATCAAACATCCTCACTTCATCAACATTCTTCACATGATGTGTTATTAGTCCCTTTACCATCTTGGTTGACCACGAAGGGCAGCATGTCTATAACCATTATATAATTAAATATAAAAATTTATGTGTGGTTTCATCAGCATACAATAAATTAAAATTATTATTTCCTATTTTGTTAGATATTCCACTTCTATTAACTTATCCTAAAACTGCATTAGTTTATTTGAGAGACAAATAAAAATGAAAATAATAACAACAACAAAAATACCATGGACTCAATATTGGCTATGTACCAGTCAATATGCTAAGCACTTTATATATAGTATTTTAGGCATTTGAATTTATAGTTGACCAAAACCCAGTGTCTTTTTTACATGCTGCCACAAACTACATCTTCCAACCCAATCTTAAAAATATAGGTTTTGGTCGAGTTTCATTCTTCTGTATATAGCTGTTCGATTTTCCCAGCACCATTTATTGAAGAGACTTTTATTCCATTGCATATTTTTTCCTGTTTTGTCGAAGATTATTTGACCATAGAGTTGAGGCTCCATATCTGGGCTCTCTGTTCTGGTCCATTGGTCTATATCTTTTTTTTTTTTTTTTTTTGTGCCAATACCATGCTGTCTTGGTGATCATGGCTTTGTAATATAGCTTGAAATCAGGCAACGTGATGCCCCCAGCTTTGTTTTTCTTTTTCAACATTTCCTTGGTGATTCAGGATCTTTTCTGATTCCATACAAGTTTTAGGATTCTTTGTTCCAGCACTTTGAAAAAGGTCATTGGAATTTTGATCGGGATGGCGTTGAATTGCTCTGGGCAGCATAGACGTTTTAACAATGTTTATTCTTCTGATCCATGAACATGGAATGTTTTTCCATCCTTTTGTGTCGTCTTCAGTTTCTTTCATGAGTGTTCTGTAGTTCCTAGAGTTTAGATTCTTTACCTCTTTGGTTAGGTTTATTCCGAGCTATCTTATGGTTTTTGGTGCTATTGGAAATGGAATTGATTCTCTAATTTCTCTTTCTACACTTGCATTGTTAGTGTATAAGAAAGCAACTGATTTCTGTGCATTGATTTTGTATCCTGCCACATTACTGAATTGCTGTATGAGTTCTAGTAATTTGGGGGTGGAGTCTTTTGGGTTTTCCACATAAAGTATCATGTCATCTGCAAAGAGAAAGAGATTGACTTCTTCTTTAACATTTGAATACCATTTATTTCTTTTTGTTGTCTGATTGCTGTTGCTAGGACTTGTAGTACTATGTTGAACAATAGTGGTGAGAGTGGGCATCCTTGTCGTGTTCCTGATATTAAGGGAAAGGCTCTCAGCTTTTCCCCATTGAGGCGGGTATTCCCTGTGGGTTCTTCATAGATGGATTTTATGAACTTGAGGAATGTTCCCTCTATCCCTATACTCTGAAGAGTTTTAATCAGGAAAGGATGCTGTATTTTGTCAAATGCTTTTTCTGCATCAATTGAGAGGACCATATGGTTCTTCTCTCTCCTCTTATTAATGTGTTCTGTCACATTGATTGATTTGTGAATGTTGAACCACCCTGGCATTCCAGGGATAAATCCCACTTGGTCGTGGTAGATGATCCTTTTAATGTATTGTTGGATCCTATTAGCTAGGATTTTGTTGAGAATTTTGGAATCCATATTCATCAGGGATATCAGTCTGAAATTCTTCTTTTTGATGGGGTCTTTGCCTGGTTTGGGGATCAAAGTAATGCGGGCCTCATAGAATGAGTCTGGAAGCTTTCCTTCTGTATCTATTTTTTGAAACAGCTTCAGGAGAATAGGTATTATTTCTTCTTTGAATGTTTAGTAGAATTCCTCAGGGAATCCATCAGGCCCTGGACTCTTGTTTTTTGGGAGGTTTTTGGTTACTGCTTCAATCTCGTTACTGGTTATTGGCCTATTCAGGTTGTCAATTTCCTCCTGTTTCAGTCTTGGCAGCTTATAGGTTTTCAGGAAGGCATCCATTCTTCCAGGTTGCTTAATTTATTGGCATATAATTGTTGATAATTTCTAATAATTGTTTCTATTTCCTTGGTGTTGTGTCTCTCCCCTTTCATTCATAATTTTATTAATTTGGGTCCTTTCTATTTTGTTTTGGATAAGTCTGGCCAGTGGTTTATCAGTCTTATTAATTCTTTCAAAGAACCAGCTTCTAGTTTTGTTGATCTGATCTACTGTGTTTCTGGTTTCTAATTCATTGATCTCTGCTCTAATCTTAATTATTTCTCTTCTAATGTGTGGTTTAGGCATAGTTTGTTGCTTTTTCTCCAGTTCTTTAAGGTGTAAAGTTAGTTGGTGAATTCTCTAACACCATACACAAAGATAAACTCAAAATGGATGAAAGACCTCAATGTGAGACAGGAATGCATTAAAATCCTAGAGGAGAATAACTTCAAACAGCAGGTGTACTTATTTCTGGATGGGTTCGTTTGGAGAAACTTCTATTTGTAGGTAGCACACTGAGAGGTATATAAGGGAGGCTAAAAGGGAGAGAGCAACAGAACAATATTGTTGTGGGTAGAAATGAAAGACCTCCTGGGGTAAATGATAGAGGGGCATATTGATATGTTCCTGATATAGGTCACAGACTTGGGACAGAAAAAAGATATGGCTGTTCAGATACAAGTACCTTCACATGACTTACTGACAAGTTTCCATCAGTTATTACCACCTTTCAGATTATAAATTACTCAGCAAACTAGAAAGAAAATCTCCAAGGGTTTGAGAGAACTGTTCACCTTTCTCCATTCTAGTTTCTTCTTGGGAGTGAATTCTGTGATTTCTAGGTGGTACATTTGTTTTCAGTGACATAATCTTCCCTCGATGGACAAATATATACATTGATTATCTCAATTTTCTTGTTTATCTGTTCTGTACTTTTTCTTCAGGGCCCTAGAGGAGAAAGTAGCCCTGGGATGAGGAGTGAGGTCTAGTAAGAAGGGTAGAAGATTTGAATTTTGGGGAAGTAGGCAAGGGGAGAAATCCAAACCAAAAGTGCATCAGTGAGATATGGCAAAAAAATATTAACTTGAGAAATTTAAGCATATATGGGAGACTTTATGTTTACTCTCTGATCTTGTTTTAGGGCAATTAGCAATCTCAGCCACTAGTAGCAATGGAAAAACCTCTGAGAGCCATGAAAATGTGAGTCCACACATTTACCCAAGGTTTTCCCAAACCAGGGCCATAAAGTGCCAGGAGCATAATGATGCAGTTCAGAAATGGTTCAGCCTATATTTCTGAGATGGAGACAAAGCAGTTTCCCAGCTAGTTCTCTGTAGCTATGAATTTTCTGACAGTTTATCTGCATAAGTGGAATGTGGAAAATGGCTTAAGTATCCTTAAGATTGGGATTGAGTGAAGACTTGGAACTATAATTTCCTTTTTCTTCCCTCCTTCTTACCTCCCTCCCTTCCTCCCCGCCCCCCGCTCTCTCATTTTTAGATTTCAGATGGACCTTTTCCATGTTTTATAATCTCACAGGCCCTTCTTACCTCCCTCCCTTCCTCCCCGCCCCCGCCCCCGCTCTCTCACTTTTAGATTTCAGATGGACCTTTTCCATGTTTTATAATCTCACAGAGTGACACATCCTTCTTTATGTCAATTATGTCAAATCAATAAGTTGTTGCAATCAATGAATTATTGCACCATAATTTAGACAAATCAGCCACTCCATAGAAGGGTTTTCACTTTTCACTGGGATGTAATAGCTCATTGTAATTGCAGGTTTATATCACATACTTTAGACCTGCCCTATGGAGTCATTCCCATCAGAGTTCACCCTCCCTATTATGATGAATCTTTAACCAAATGAATTCAATTTCAATGTGTTCTTCCCAGAATATTTTTGCTGAATTAGTGCAGAATCAGTTACCTATATCTAAGGAGACAAGTGCGCTACTATGAGGATTATTTCTTAAATTATGCTAACTATGGATAGTATTCATGACTTTAAAGACAATTTAAAGCATAACACTTTAAGTCATGAAGATATGCCCTGACTTGCCATAAGCAAGCAAGCAGCCATCTAGCCACCTAATGAACCAAATAAGCCAACCAATAAACAAAAGTGGGAAAGAGAGAAAAGAATTAGAGAAAGAAACTGAAAGAAAAGTCATTTTACCAATGATTCTTTTCTGCTCTGTTTGGTTTTATGATGGAGGGGATTTGGTTGTATGTTTAGGGGATATTTGAAATACAGTTCAAAAAGAGGCTTGTTTGGAAGTCTGGGTGCTTTGGGAGCAGATAAGTCCACAGTGATAGCCTATACAAAAGTAAGAAAGACTACAGATACAGTAGTTTGTTTAAGGTTTGTTGAATGCTTTGGATATATGACCCTTTGGAAGGTGAGGAACATAGAGCTATTTTCGATTTTTTTAGTTTATTTTGTTTGATAATACAGCAATTTACACACACACACACACACACACACACACACACACACACACTTTTCTATTTCCCCTTTGGAAGCTCTGTGATTTTTATAAACACATTTTCCCCCAAAGATCTTGAAATGAATTTTATAGGAGTCTGCAGTGGAAAACATTAACACACTTCAGAATATGACTGAATTTGGCACCTGTAATAAATTTCCAGTGTCATTCTCTGAACCTGATAGACCTTGCTAGAATTTTAATAGCTTCTCCACATACCTGGAAATACAGCTAAAGTGTCTGTCACCTTTAGAAAATAATCATTCTGACATGCTTTATTCACTTACAACTCATTTGACACATTTTCAGTTACATTTGAATGTGAGTTTCATTTAGTCCCTCATTTCACATAGCAGAGGTTAGGTATTCATTACATAAGTTGTTTCCAGAGATAGAAAGACTCAGATCAACAGAATTAGAATGTAATGTGAGCATGGTATTCTTGTTAAATCTTCTGTGTTCAAAATATATTTACAATTAATTATGAATGTCTCTAATGGGATTTCAGGCTAATGGAAATATCATTATTGACTGTAAAACTACCCACCTGCATTTTTTTCTAGATAAGAATCATTTATTCTCATTAGGAAATATTTTATACTTGAAAATGTGCAGTTTGCTGAAAGGAGGAGAGAACTGAGTCATTATTCAGATCTTGCATTTGAAATCTTTAATTTGAAGTATTTTCCTTTTCATTTCAATTTGAGAAGGCACAGAAAGAGTTCACATTTTGGAGGCATGGTAGTTTATTTCCAAGCTAGAATGATCTGGCAATCTGTTGAGGACACAGGTGGACCAGGAACTCAGATTTTCTGTTTTTATTGAAAGGGAATTTGAGGCTGAGGGAAACTCATAAAGAAGACAAAAGCTCAAGAATTGGCTAGCTTTTCACTTAGTGATTAGTTTTCTGTTGCCAAACTCTAGTCTTGAGGATTAATGTTGCTTCATAGTGCCAGCCCCCGATGAATGTGTTGGCAGATGATTTGGATGATGTAGGGCGGATGTCTACTAGGTAGGTAACTCTGTGGCAGGGGACTGTGGCTGACATTCAACTTATGGCCTGGAGGTGGAGGCAAAGGATGATTTCAGCTTCCTCCAGGTAGAACATGGCATGTTGAAGAGGGCTCAAAATAGGATCTTGTTCACTCTCAAGCTCAGGCAGCTGGGCTCTTTGCTAAATAGATGTGCAAATTGTTAAATTAATTAAACAAGGAGGCCATTAAACTGAGGTGGTTTTAAGATTTCAGACTATGTAACAGCAATCCAAAACCTAAGCCTGTAAATGCCTCAATGTTAAGAAATCAAAACCTAAAGGCAAGCACTAAATTATAGCCAATCGAATGATTTCCTTGCTTTGCTCCTGCCTTTTTCTATGAAATCTTTCACTTGGCTCCTGTAGGTGGAGCACTTCCAAACACATACGGTTTGGCGCTGCCCTATTTCCACTGATAAATGTTTAATATGCTTCAGTTCATCTTTTTTTTTTTTTTTTAAACAAAATGTATTTAACTATGGTTTCACATGGCCATTAGCAGAAAAGGAAAGGGGGAAGAGGAAGGGAGGAAGCTGTGGGGTTGGGGTTGCTTAATCTTATCCAATTATTATGCAGAGAATGCCAGTCAGAGTCCGTCAGGCCTTAGCTTGACATGGAAATGCTCTTTAGATTGAATGTTTATATGATGAAAAGATCCCAGTAAGTAAGGGAATGATTCTTCCTCCCAGGCACAGTGTAGAAAGTGAGCTTAAAGGAAGATTGTTCATTTAAAGTGGTGCTTGGCCAATTACATTTGTACTGACTGGCCTTTGGATTTTGCCAAGTGCCTTAATTTTTCATAATCTCTTTTGTCCTCTAAAACAGCCCTGTGAAGTAGTTCAGGCAGGCATTTTTCTCAGAGGCCTTCTGAAGCTTGTTTACTACACTGCTTCCCTGGAGGAGCCGTAAAAGGAGAAAGATAAAAATATCCTCATGGTGAACACAGTAGGGTCACAGCATTTATTCATTTAATCCAGACACTGGCTTTAGTTTATTACTTCAACCAGCATTGTTCCTCCACTTCACTCTTCCACTCCCAGATGCACATTAGAAGAGCTTGGAGTATGGAACTGGGCATTCACATGCAAAAACAAACAAAACTTTAACTTCCATAGAACCTAGCCACACAAAACTTAACCACAATGGATCATAGATCAAAATATAAAATGCAAAACTATAAAACTTCCAGAAGAAAATATAGGAAAAAAGTCTGTATAACCTTGGGTTTGAAATTGAGTTTTAAGATATAATACCAAAGCTTTTTTTATGAAATAAAAATTTGATAAATTAGACATTAAAATTAAAACATTGCTCTATGAAACACAGTTAAGAGAATGAACTAAGTCACTGTCTAGAAGAAAATATTACAAATCACTTCTCTGATAAAAGACATCTAAAACCTATAAAACTCCTAATTTCAAGAGTAACCAAAACTCAAAACTTGGCAAAAGATCTTAACAGACACTTCACCAAAGAATGTATACAGATGGCAAATAAACATGTGAAAAAAATGCTCAACGTTACTTGTATGTTAAAAGAACAATAGGATACCACTGCACATATATTAGAATGGTTAAAATCCAAAGAGCTGACAATACCAATCTCTGGCATAAATACAGAGCAATAATAACTCTTGTTCACTGCTGGTGGGAATAGAGAGGGAGGCAAACCATAAGGGACTCTTAACTACGGGGAGCAAACTGAGAGTTACTGGAGGGGAGGTGGGTGGGGGGCTGGGGTAATTGGGTGATGGGCATTAAGGAGGGCACTTGATGTAGTGAGCACTGGGTGTAATACACAACGGATGATTCACTAAATTCTACCTTAGAAACTAATAATACAGTATATGTTAACTAAATTGAATTTAAATAAAAATATGGTGTAGCTATTTTGGAATACAGTTTGGCAATTTCTTACAAAGCCAAACGAGGTCTTACCAAACAATCTAGGAATTGTGCTCCTAGGCATTTACTTAATTGACTTGAAAATTTATGTTCACATAAAGACTTGCATGTGGGTATTTATAGCAGCTTTATTCATAACCCACTCAAACCTAGAAACAACCAGAATGTTTTTCAATAGATGAATAGATAAACAAACTTTGATACATTCATACTATAGAAAGTATTCAGCAAGAATAAAAAGGAAAGAACTATTAAGCTATGCAAAAACATGGATAAAGCTTAACTGCTTATTGCTAAGTGAAAGAAGCCAGTCTGAAAAGGCTTGATGTTGTATCATTCCATTTATACTACCTTTTGAAAAAAAGTAAAACATTGGAGTTTCCAGGAATTTAGGAAGGGGAGAAGGATTAAGTGGGTGAAGTAGAGGAAATATTTTTAGGGTGAGGAAACTCTTATATGTAATGGTGGATACATGACACTATACATTTTCAAGACCCATAGAACTTAACAGCACAGAGTGAATTTACTGTATGCAAAATAAAAAAAAAAGATTTAAGAAGTTTGGGGATTCCAGGATGGAATGCAGAGTGTGATGAAATAATCTAACTGTATTTAATATGTAAAAAATAACCTCACAATGGAGGTGGAAAACTGCTGACCTAAGTAACTTTGGAAATGAGTGGAGACTGAAAGACTGAGGGCAACTGGAAATGCACATTAGCATGTATTCTAGTTGATGAAATTTTTCCCACTGAGATATGGGTAAAAAAATTCTGAAACCACTATGCACGTATGTATCCTGGAATTGAAAAATGGCTGATGTTGCGAGTGATTTTTTTTTTTTTTTTTTGGTTACTGCTGGAGTGAGAGGTTACAGACAAGCAAGGGGAGAAAGCTAGAATCATCCATGAAATTTTGAATCAGATATTCCTGGAATGTCTTGTAGTCCTGTGGTGCTAAAAGGCATGGAAGTGCTAAAAGAAAAAACCCTCCGAAGTGATGCAGAAGCCAACTGACAGCTCTTGCTATGGCCAAAGCTAGAACAATTGAAGCAACACAGTTAATAAAGCAGTATCTAAGTATAAAATAAGTATTCATGACTCATTCATGACATAAATGAATGATTAAATAAATAAGTTGGGGAAATAGACAAATCTGTGCCCAGGAATTCCAAATAATTTATGTAGATACTGTGTCCTCAAGGAGGAGGATCATGATCACAATTCAGCTCTCCTTAGATGTAGTATGAATAATTTTCTTCTAAAGAGTACCTGCCTATGTTAAGAGAGGAAAAGAATAGCTTTACACTGAAGGAACCTGATAAACCCTCAGCTTAGGGAGCAAGGTTAACATCAACAGTGATAAATCATGTTGATATGATGTGATGAGAATGACACTTTGTGGATTTCTTTCTAAAACTCCATAACTCCAATCAATCTTAAGAGCATCAGACAAATCCCAATTGAGGGACATTCTACCAAATACCTGACCAGAACTCCTCAAAACTGTCAGGGTCACCAAAAACAAGGAAAATCTGAGAAACTGTTATAGCTAACAGGAGCCTAAGGAGACATGACAATTAAATATAATTTGAGATACTGGATGAGCTCCTGAAAGAGAAAATGGGTAAGATTAAAGAAATATGCATGAATTATGACCTTTGGTAAATAATAGTGTGTTAAAATATTGGTTCATAAATTATAACAAAGGTACCACACAAATATAAGATGTTAACAATTGGAGAAACTGAGTTTGGGATACACGGGAACTCACTGTACAATTTTTGCAATTTTTCTGTACATCTAAAACTATTCTAAGATTAGAAAAATAAAAACCCCTGAGAACTCTTAAAAGATTTAAAAAAACCAATTAAATAAATCTTACAGGAAAGTAACAATATTTTGAAAGTATCCACCCATCCCCATTGGCTGCCAAGCATTTGAATATTATAGTAGCAGAAATGTTCAAATAATCAGAAGCCTGCATGGATGATGTTTTTATTCCCTCCATTATTCTAGCTAACTGATTCTCAAACTTTGATATGCACAGTAATTACTATTCAGGGTTATTGATCAAGATCATGTACTTTATGCCTGATATAAGGAAACTTCTAGGTTAATTAGATTTATGTGATTTTTATCCCTGTACTGACTTTGTTATCTAATCCTGGAATAAGATTTTGTTTTACTTCAACTTATCTTGGTCAAGAGACTTTGGATCCTTTGATGTGGACTGTTAATGATGGTGTGTTATAGACAAAGGATTATGATTGATCTAATTCTTTGCAAAGAATTTTTTAAGGTGGCAACAAAAAGGGAAAGGAAGGAAAACCTAAGCCTGCTATCCTTTCCCCCCCTTTCCTTTGAGTGTAGTTTACATACAATGTTACATCAGTTTCAGGTATACAACTTAGTGATTTGACAAGTTTATACATTATGCCATTTTCACCACAAGTATAGCTACCATCTGTCCCATTACATTGCTACTACAACATCATTGACTGTATTCCTTATGTTGTGCCTTTTATTCCCATGACATATTCCATAACTGGAAGCCTGTATCTCCCTCTCTCCTTCACCCATTTTGACCAACCCCCACCTCCCACTGTTTTGGCAACCATCAGTTTGTTCACTGTATTCATAGTTTTGATTCTGCTTTTTGTTTTTTTTTTTTTTTTTTGGATTCCATTTGAGTGGAATCATATGGTATTTGTCTTTCTCAGTCTGACTTATTTCACTTAGTATAATGACTTCTAGGTCCATCCATGTTGTCTCAAATGGCATGAGCTCATCCCTCTTTATGGCTGTGTAATATTCCATTACCCTACTGTTTTGATTACTACAGCCTTATAGTATATTTTAAAATCTGGAATTGTGATACCTCCAACTTTGGTCTTTCTCAGGATTGCTTTAGCTATTTGGGTCTTCTGTGGTTCCATACATATTTCAGTATTATTTTTTTCTAGTTTTGCAAGAAAATGCTGTTGGTATTTTGATAGCGATTGCATTAAATCTGTAGATTGCTTTGGGTAATATGGACATTTTGACATATTAATTCTTCCAATCTATGAACATGGAATACCTTTCCATTTCTCTCATCTTCAACTTCTTTAATCAGTGTTTTACAGTTTTCAGATTACAGGTCTTTCACTTCTTTGGTTAAATTTATTTCTTGGTATTTTATTTTTTTTGGATATAATTGCAAATGGTGTTGTTTTTTAAATTTCTATTTCTGTAACTTCATTGTTAGCATATAGAAATGCTACCAATTTCTGGGTATTTTTTTGTATCTTCCTACCTTATTGAATTCATTTATTACTTCTAGTAGTTTTTTGGTGGAATCTTTGGGATTTTCTATGTATAGTATCGTCATCTGTGCACAGTGACAGTTTTAACTTCTTTACCAATATGGATGCCTCTTATTTATTTTTCTTGTCTGATTGCTGTGGCTAGGTCTTCTAGTACTATGTTGAATAAAAGTGGTGAGAATATGTATCCTTGTTTTGTTCCTGACCTTAGAGGGAAAGCTCTCAGTTTTTCGTCATTGAGAATAATGTTAGCTGTGGGTTTTTTATATATGGCCTTTATTATGTTGAAGAATGTCCCCTCTAACCCCATTTTGTTGGGAGTTTTTATCATGAATGGATGTTGAATCTTGTCAAATTCTTTTTCTGCATTTATTGAGATGATGATATGATTTTTGTTTCATTTCGTTGATGGGGAGTGTGACATTTATTGAATTGTGAATATTAAACTATTTTTGCATCCCAGGAATAAATCCCACCTGAGGGTGGTGAGTGGTCTTTTTATTACATTGCTGTATGTGGTTTGTTAATACTTTGTTGAGGATTTTCATATATGTGTTCTTCAGGGCTATTGACCTATAGTTTTCTTCTTCTTTTTTTTTGTAGTATTTTTGTCTGGTTTTGGTATCAGGGTAATGCTGGCTTCATTGAATGTATTTGGAAGCTTGTCTTCTTCTTCCATTTTTTGGAATAGTTTGAGGATAATAGGTATCAACTCTTCTTTAAATGTTTATTAGAAATCACTTGTGAATCCATCCAGTACTGGACTTTTATTTTTTGGGAGTTTTTTTTAATTACAAATTCATTTTTGTTACTTGTAATTGGTCTATTAAGATTTTATATTTCTTCCTAATTCAGTTTTGGAAGATTGTAGGTTTCCAAGAATTTATCCATTTCTTCTAGTTTGACTAGTTTGTTGTCATATAAGTTTTCATAGTATTGTCTTATAATCTTTTGTATTTCTGTGCTATCAGTTGTTACTTCTCTCCTTTTACTTATTTCAGTTTTTTCTCCTTTTATGACATTTTTATTTATTTATGAGAAGGAGGGAGAGGGGGAGAGAGAGAGAGAGAGAGAGAGAGAGAGAGAGAATGAGCAGGGAGAAGGGCAAAGGGAGAGGGAGAAGCTCTGATCTTTATTTCCTTTCTTCTGCACACCATGGGATTTTTTTTCTTTTTGTAGTTCCTTTAGGTTTAAGATTAGATTGTTAGAGTTTTTTGTTTTTTGTTTCTTGAGGTAGACCTGTATTGCTATATACTTTCCTCTTAGAACTGCTTTCACTGTGTCTCAGAGATTTTGGACAATTGTGTTTCATTTCATTTGTTTCCAGGTTTTTTTTTTTTTTTTTTTTTGTAATTTCTTCTTCGATTGCTTCATTGACCCATTGGTTGTTTAGTATCCTGTTTAGTGTTCACATGTTTGTGTTTTTTGTGTGTGTGTGTGCCAATTTTTTGGAGAAGATTTTATTTGACAGAGGGGGGAGAGAGAGAGAGAGTGAGCACATAAGCAGGGGGAGCAGCAGAGGGAGAGGGAGAAGCAGGCTCTCTGCTGAGCAGGGAGCCCAGTGTGGGGCTCTATCCCAGGACCCTGGGATCATGACCTGAGCTGAAGGCAGACGCTTAACCATCTGAGCCACCCAGGTGCCCCTTGCCAATTTTTTTTCTTGTGATGTATTTCTAGTTTCATACCATTGTGGTCAGAAAAGATGCATGGTATTTCAATCTTAAATTTATTGAGGCTTCTTTTATAGCCTGATATGTGATCTGTTCTGGAGAATGTTCCATGTGCACTTGAAAAGAATGTATATTCTGTTGTTTTGGTTGGAATGTTCTATATATATCTGTTACATCTATCTGGTCCAATGTTCATTCAAAGACATTGTTTCCTTATTGATTTTCTGTCTGCATGATATATCCATTGATGTAAGTGGAATGTTAAAGTCTCTTACTATTATTGTATTACCATCAGTTTCTCTCTTTATGTCTGTTAATATTGGTTTTGTATTTAGGTGCTCCAGTATTGGGTGTATAGATATGTTATAGCCTCTTGCTAGATTGATCCATTATCATTAAGTAATATTCTTCTTTGTCTCTTATTACAGTTTTTGTTTTAAAGTCTATTTTGTCTGATGTAAGTATTGCTACTCCAGCTCTTTTTTTGCTTCCATTTGCATGGTGAATGTTTTTCCATCCCTTCACTTTCAGTCTATATGCCTCTTTAGGTGTGAGTTGAGTCTCTTGTAGGCAGCTATAGGTGGGAGTTATTTATTTATTTATTTAAGCCATTCTGCCATTCTATGTCCTTTGATTGGAGCATTTAGGCCATTTACATTTAAAGTAATTATTGATAGGTATATACTCATTGACATTTTAAAAATTTACTTTCTGCTTGTTTTGGTAATTTTTTGTTCTTCTCTTGCTCTCTTTCTTCATGATTAGTGAGTGTCTGTAGTGTTTTGTTTGGCTTTCTTTCTCCTTATTTTTTGTGTGTCTATCATAGGTTTTGGGTTTGTGATTACCATGATGCTCATATATGACATTATAAGTAAATAGCAATCCATATTAATTTGATGGTCATTTAAGTTTTTAAACACATTCCATAAAAAAGAAAAAAAACCTAATTTCTTTTTTCCTCATCCGTTTTTACTCCCTTCTCCACATTTTATGTATATGTTGTTATATTTTACATCCTTCTATTTGTATTTTTCTTATGTTTAATTATGGTCCTATCTTTTCCAGTTAACAAAATCCCTTTAATATTTCTTTTGAGGCTGGTTTAGTGATAAACTCCTTTTCTTTTGGTTGTCTGGGAAATTTCTATCTCCTTCAAATCTGCATGATAACCTTGCTGGGTAGAGTATTCTTGGTTGCAGGCACCTTGAATATATCATGCCACTCTCTTCTCGCTTGCAAAATTTTTCTGAAAAATAAGTTCATAGTCTTACAGGTTTTCCCTTGTAGATAATTTTTTTGTTTTTCTCTTGCTGGTTTTAGGATTTTCTCTTTTCTTTAATTTTTGATATTTTAATTATGTGTCATGGTATGGACCTCTTTGGGTCCATCTTGTTTGGTAGTCTCTTTGTGTCCTGGACTTGGATGTCTATTTTCCTCTTTAGGTTAGGGAAATCTTCAGTTATTATTACTTCAAATAAGTTTTTTTTTACATAGAGAAAGAGCATAAGAAGGCCAAGTAGCACGTAGAGGGAGAGGGAGAAGCAGGCTCCCCGCTGAGCAAGGAGCCCGATGCGGGACTTGGTCCCAGGACCCTGGGATCATGACCTGAGCAGAAGGCAGTTGCTTAACCAACTGAGCCACCCAGGCACCCCTTCAAATAAGTTTTCTACTTTGTTTTCTCTTCTTCTTCTGGGACCCCTATAAGGCAAATATTTGTTTGCTTGATGTTGTCCAGGAAATCTCTTACTCTATCTTCATTTTTTTATCCTCATTTTTAAGTTTTTTTCTTGTTTTGTTGTTCAGTTTATGTGCTTTTCATTACATTGTCTTACAGATTGCTGATACATTTTCCTGAAAATCTACTGTTGATTCCCTCTAGTATGTTCATTTCAGTTATTGTATTCTTCAGCTCTGATTCTTTTTAATATTTTCTATCTCTTTATTGAAGGTCTCATTGAGTTCTTCCATTCTTTGCTCCAGCTGAGTATCTTTATGATCATTACTTTAAATTCTTTTCAGGCATATTGCTTATCTCTGTTTCACTTAATTCTTTTACTGAGGTTTTTTCTTTTGAAGCATATTCTTCTGTCTTCCCATTTTGCTTGACTTTATGTTTCTATGGATTAGGTGAAATGGCTACTTTTCCTAAAGTTGAAGGAGTGGTCTTGTGTGTGGCAACTCCTATGCAGACTATGTGCTTGGTGACTTTTGCTGGCTGGCCGGAGCTGCAGCTCTATATAAACCATGACTTTTTACAGAGAGATGGTAACAACAACAACAACAACAAAACAACAAAGAAATAAAGAAGGAAGAAGAATAATAAAGAAAAGAAAACCAAAAAGAAAAAAATTAAAACAAAACAAATTTTTGAAATGTAAAACAGAAAACAGAAAACAAAAAACTTCCCAAAACCACAGTTTGTTTTCTGTGCTGGGCTTGTGGTCCCTGGACTCACTGAGGTTGCAAGTTCCCTGTGAACCAGGCCCTGCTCTGGTCTGGGATTTTAAGGTGGAGGGGGAGAGAACATTCCCACAGTTGTCTCTTTTATATGCTAGATGCTCTTTTAAATCTCAGGTTTTTTTGTTTTGTTTTGTTTTTTTCTGTTTTCAAGGACAGAGGAATCTGTTCCCACTTCCTCAGTACTATCCCTCCTGGCTGCTATTCATAGCGTTGGGGCTGGGGATTCCCTTTGTTGCTGTATCTCCATCTCTCTTCCTATACTCTTGCCATTCTCTCTGAGTTTGGTGGTTTTGTCAGCCCTTAGTTCTTCTTCAGAGGGAATTGCTCTGTTAATAGGTATAATTTGGTGTGTCCTATGGAGGAGGTGAGTTCAGTCTTCTTACCTCTCCATCTTGAACTGGAACTCTCCTCCCTGCTATTCTTTTTTCAAGGACAAATTCAAGCACATCCTTTGAACTTTTCTTGATTTCCATAGTGGAATAAACTGATCTCTGACAACATGACAACCTGTAAATCTAGGTATTTTTAAAGTATATCTTTAAGATTTGATGCCCCTCCTCCTTCTTAGAGTATATAGGGGACATTTAAAAATCTTGACTGATGTTAGGATTCTGCTTGTTTATTCCACAAAATCTAAGCTGGATCACGTTTAATGTGCTCTACAAAACCCTAAGTTAGTCCTAGGGAAAATGAGTAAGTGAAACCTTCTTTTGTCCTTTCTTTTTATTAATTGGTGCTCATCCTGGGCCTGTCCTTTAGAACCAAATGGATTTTTCTTTACACTTTCCTAAGCCTTTCCACCCCCACCAGAGTTAGCTGTCCTTTTCCTCATTTGTGAAGGCTGTGCTGGGTATCTGACTAACCTATCTCAATGGATGTCAGAACTGGAAAGGACATTCATTTATTCATTCAATAAAGCAGTTGTTTTAGGTCCTGCTTTTAGGTGTCATGCTAGGTGTTGGGGCTACAAAGATGAATGAAAGATGGTTTTTTACTTGAAAGGCATTTATAGTCAGGGATTGCAGCATAGCATGATAAATGCTTGGGATAGGTGAGCATGAAAGGCTTCTTGTAGAAGACAATGTTTGAGCTAAATTTTGAAGGATAATTAAGATTAGAAAATTAAAGAAAGCAAAATGTCATTATGTGTACTCACTATACACCCCTGTCCCCAAGGAGTGTGGTTTGGTTGGGAAGACCTTCATTTACCCTGTGTCTTGTATTGCTCCCTTAAGACATTTATGAGGGGGCGCCTGGGTGGCTCAGTCATTGGGCGTCTGCCTTCGGCTCAGGTCATGATCCCAGGGTCCTGGGATCCAGCTGAGCGTCAGGCTCCCTGCTCAGCAGGGGGCCTGCTGCTCCCTCTTCCATTCCTGCTGCTTGTGTTCCCTCTCTCACTGTTTCTCTCTGTCAAATAAATAAATAAAATCTTTTTTAAAAAAGACATTTATCTGAATATAACAATTTCAGAGAGAATTCTATACTCAGTCAGGGTTTTCCTGAAGGAGCCTCCTCCTATGTGCTTGAGTACCTCCACTGTGAGCCCAGCCAGCAGCCCTGGGCTGACTCCATCCTGCTCGCTAAAAATAGTCATAATGATGCTACTGTTTGTTTTGCCTGCAGCATTTCCTCAGCCCACAGCTGTTATTGTAAACTTCTCCAGATACAGGGGTGCATTAGGATAAGTGATATTTTAGGATAAATCATTTGAAAACCTAGAATGTGGCAGTTCATTGAGGTTAATTATAATTCCTGGTGAGCATTTGTGTGGGTTTTCTGGGCTGCTGTGAATAGCTAGAATCCTGTCTTCCTTCTCATTTTTGAAGTGGGGAAATTCTATCCCGTCTAGTGCCAATGTTTCCACCAGGTTATCTAGGTCGTACTTGGGAAAGTGTGTTTCATGTGTGTTTCTGGTTAATACTGCCCATTTATGTAATGTTGTTGCCAAAGACATGCAAAGTTGAGTAGCCTGAGGAAAGTAGTAAGTCCTCTCTTTTAAAAGCAAAAACATCATATGTGCCTAAGCTATACAGTCTTTCTGATCTGAAATGAGGATATTAGAGATAAAAGTATTGTCATCTTTTGAGTAATAACAAGTGGAGCAGAATCAGGGAAGTGGCATTAGCTGAAAGTACTGGCAGAAGATTATAACGTTGCTGAAATACATGGGAAAGTTGCAGGTTTTTTTTATTTAGAATTGTTTCTGTTTCATATGCATTGCAGTTTTTGAATGCTTGTGGGGTAAAATGACTTGATCAATTATTATGATAATGACACACGAGTCAAATTATGAGTTTAATTATAATTACCATCTTTATACAGAGTTAATTAATCATAAAAGAGTACATTATATAATTTTTCTGTTTAATGAAATTCATTATAGAGGCTCCCAAAGGCCTAAATACAGTTTTAAACAAATTAAACCTGTGACCAGGGTGAAGGCCATTAATGCAAATATGGTGTGGATCAGTCACTAAAAAGGACTGAATAAGACATTAAGCCCCCAAAGTGTTAAAGCATCAGACCCTGATGACATATCCTTTTCCTCTGGTAAGCAGAACACATAATTTAGTGACTTTCTGAGCAGTCTGGAAATTTCATGATAAAGCTGAGACTGTATAATTTAACTAGCACAAATGAAACAAATGGCTGTGTTCAACACCTCTGTGTGTAAAGAGTTCCATTTTAGAGTTGGAGTCATTTAAATGTAGTGAAGAGGAATCTATTGAGCATATAAGCTTTGCACCGCTGGCTACCAAACCTTCACACTGAGTGGCAGTAAATTAGAGGAACATAAATAGTAAGAGATGAGTATGGAAACAGAAAATGTTTGGAGGACAAAAGACAAGATACAGGCCTATGTTCTTGACAGAACTAGATGCTATGGATCTGTGCACAGAGAAAATCCTGCATTTTCAGGAGTTCGTAATCAGGATTTGTGTTATTTTATTCCTTTGCATAGCTGAACACATTAGTCCTGGCCCCAGGGTTGAAATGAAATGAATCACTACTAAAAGAAATCAGGCCATGGCTAATGCAGGAGCATAATGGGTAGACCCTAGTGAGACCATGGGGCTCTGACTGTTCAGGTACAGACTTGCAAGTTGTGAAACCTTGTCAAAACTTTCTTCCCTGGTTTGGCCTGAGCTCTACTTTGCTGGCTGGATCCTTTTTCAGTGCTGTAGCTTAGGACAGTTCCACTGATAGGTTTGCTTTTGTGCATGGTTATAGATCTTCATATATTTTTGTTTTGCATTTTTAAGTAAGTATTTTATGGTTTAGATACTTACCTATTTTGTAGTGACTTCATGGGCTTCAGTTATTAAAATTTCCAGAGTAACCTTTATTTTGGTTATAAAAGTAAATCACTTGAGAAAAAATAGAAAAATAAAGATTAATGAAACAAATGATAGTAATAACACCAATATTTGCTTACTATGGTGCCAGGTGCTATTTCTAAGGGAGATATATATATATATATATGAGTTCATATATATATATGAGTTCATATATATATGTAAGTTCATATATAAATGAGTTCATATATAGCTATAAATGAGTTCATATATATATAAGTGAGTTCATATATATATATAAATGAGTTCATATATATATGAACTATGAAGTTCCAAATAGTTTAAAAATGACCTTTAATCTAATGACCCATTTTTTGGGGTGGCACAAAATAGATGCTGAGCAAATATTTAGTGACTGTTGATCAAATAAAATCATTTTAAAGACCACTGAGATACACACACACACACATATATGCTTCTAGACTTTTATTACAAAAATGAAACCATACTGGGGGAGGGGGGAAGGGTAATTATTATTTAATAGGTACAAAGTTTATGTTTGGGATGATGAAAAAATTATGGAAACGGAAAGTGGTGATGGTTGTACAATGTTGTGAATGTACATAGTGCCACTGAATTGAATACTTAAAATTGGCTAAAATGGCAAATTTTATATTATGTAGTTTACCACAATAAAAAGGCTAAAAAATTGGGGCCATACTATGCATTCCATCAGAAACATCTTTTCTAAAAACTTTACAGGTTTTAACTTATTCCAAGGTCAATAAATGAATGTGATAGATGAATATCTGTAATGGCTATCCTCTTTTGTTTTTTTTAACTCAAACTTATTTGAGGGTTTTGAGGCACTCTTAAAAGAGTGCTTCCTTCAGGTAGTGGTTTTTATACAGTCAGGAGAAAGGTGGGTGTTGCTGTTAGAGCCACATCAATGATTCTGATGTACTAAGAGATGGGACCATCTTGACCTGTGACATCATTACTATGTTCCAGTTTTTGGACTTTTCCTGGCCTTTGGGGAAAACACAACATTTTAAGTGGTATTGATACTCTGGAGCTGAGGGTTCATTGTCTCATGTAGAAGATATTTAATGTTGGTGCTGCATGCCCTGAAATGTCAGCAAAGTGCAGGAGTAACCACCACATAGAACTGGCAAAGGTCTTCTCATGGAAAGATGTAAAGTTCAAGAGGAAAGGACTCAAGATTCTCTTTCTATTTATTTCGATAGTATCCCCTTGCCTTTTAGTTTGGCTGATCTATTTGTATGGCCTAAATGTTTGTGTCACCCCCAAATTCATACATTAAAATTCTAACCCCCCAGGTGATGATATAAGGAGGTGGGGCTTTGGGAGGTGATTAGGTCACGAGGGTGTGCTCTTATGAATGGGATTATTGTCCGTAGAAAGAGGCCAACAGAGCTTCCTTCTTCCTTTTACCATGTGAGGACACAGCAAAAAAGATAGCATCTATGAATCAGGAAGTGGGCTGTCACCGGACACCAAATCTACTGACACCATAATCTTGGGCTTCCCAAACTCCAGAACTAAGAAATAAATGTCTGTTGTTTGTAAGTCACCGAGTTTAAGGTATTTTGTTATAGCAGCCAGGACAGACTGAGACTTCTACTTGCCCAGAGTATAAGTTGCTGAGTCTCCCTACTTATTGTAAATGCAGAATTAAGAGGCATAAGTTGTCATGGGGATGGGATGGATAATGGGAAGGATTGGTAAAGTAGGCAGGATTTTAAGCTATATAACTTTCTATGAAAGTGAGATTTGAGATAGGACTTTACCTAAGTGGCAATATTGGTGAGAGATAAAAGGATAATAAGACATCCTAAAGATTCAGCCAGTCAGAATTAGGGAATAAGTAAATAAATTTTAGTAAAATTCTGCAATCCTCGTATTTGAGCATTTACTAAGGAGGTCACTTACTGTATTAGTTTCTGAGGGTTGCTGCAACAAATTACCACAAACTGGGTGGCTTACAACAACAGAAATTGTCTCACAGTTCTGGAGGCTAAACGTCCAAAATCAAGGTGATGGTAGGGCCAGCCTTCCTCTGGTATCAGTAGGGGAGAGTCCTTCTGTGCCTCTTCTAGTTTCTGATGTTTGCTGTCAAGCTGTAGCATTTCTTGACTTTACATGCATCACTCCAATCTCTGCCTCCATCTCATGGCCATCTTTTCCCTGTGTGTTTTTGTCTCTGTGTCTCTTCTCTTTTTATAAGGACAGCAGCTATATTGGATTAAGGGTTCACCATACTCAGTGTGATCTCATTTTAACTATATCTAGTCACATTCTGAGGTATTAGAGGTTAGAATTTCATACCTTTTTGGGGAACACAATTCAACACATAACACATGGTAAGTTGGTTCTTAAATTTAAGGTTACATATTTTAAGTTGAGATAACTAAAACTTATAGGGGTATCATCAATCTTTTACGAAGGGTGAATTGAGATGTAGAGGATTGAAGTAAATAGCCAAGGACATGCTAAGAGGTAGTGGTGTTCTTCCTGGGGACACAATGTATTTGATCTTCATCCAACTCTGGGAAGCAGGGAGGCTCTGAATGTAAACTTATGTGTATAATTCATATGTAAACATCCATGTATGTGAGTGTAAGAGTATATGTGAATGTATATTAAAGGAGAATGTGTTTATGTATCTGTCAAATCTAACAAGATGACTTACAGATGGTCACATTCCCTTGTCTCCTATTTCAGACTGCTGGCTCTGTGATTCAGTAAGAAGCAGTTGTTGGAAGTAAGGAACCATGAGTTTGAGATCTTGGTATGTTACTAATTTGCTGAATTATATAGGTATAGTAACCACAACTTTTCTTATGCAAATTGGGACATTTTTGAACATGAAAGAGAGGGTACCCTTAATAATTATGCCACCAGGACAATAGAAATAAATTGGGACAGTGAGTCCAAGTTTTAACTGAGTTTGGGTCTTTGATGAGAATTAAACTAAAATGTTTTTCCCCCTATATCAGCTTTATTGATGTATAATTTAAATATAATAAAATTATTTTCAGTGAGTTTTAACAAAAGTATACACAGGGGATGGGCAGGGGGATTGGGCTAAATGGGTGTTGGGCATTAAGGAAGGCACTTTTGATGAACACTTGGTGTATATGTAAGTGACGAATCACTAAATTCTATTCCTGAAACCAATACTATACTTGAATTTAAATAAATTAAAAAAATATACACAGTTATCTAATTACCAACATGATTTAGAACATTTTTCTGTCACCCTACTGGTTTCTCTGTGCACCTTAGTAGTCAATCCCCAACCCTGCTCCTGGCCTGTGCAAACCTGATTTGCTTTCTGTAACTATAGTTCTGCCTTTTCTAGAATTTAGTTTTAAATGGAACAAAAATGTAGATAGCCATTTGCATCTGGATTGTTTTACTTAGCATAGTATTTTTAAAACTTTACCTATATTGTTGTATATATCAGTACTTTATTCCTTTTTATTACCGAATAGTATTACATCATATAGATATAACATCGTTTGTTTATCTAGCCATTAAATGATAGACATTTGGAAAATTTCCAGTATTTTGTCTAATATGAATAAAACTTTTTTGTATATTCAACTACAAGTCTTGTATAGACAAATGTTTCCTTTTTTGGGGGAGGTAAATACCTAGGAGTGGGGTGTCAGGATTGCATGTAAGTGAATGTTAAACATTATACAACACTGTCAAACTGCTTTTCAAAGTTGATGTACAATTTTGCATTCATGCCAGGAATGTGTGAGCATTTACAGTGGCTTCATGTTTTTACCAACGCTTGATTATTGTCAGTATTTTTAATTTAAAAGTGGTATTTACTGGGGGTTTAGTAGTGTCTCACTGTGGTTTTAATTTACATTTCCCTAATGAGTATAGAGGTTGAATTTCTTTTTCTATATATGATGATCATTTGTATATCTTCTATGGTAAAATGTCTATCAAAATTTTTTATTCATTTATTAAAAAGCTGGGTTGTTTTTCTTATATTCTTGTTACAAAACTTTTAATATATTTTAAAAATATATTCTTATAGGCATGCTTTCTTTTTTGTTGTTTCTGAAGAGAAAACATTTTAAGTTTTGATAAAATACAATATGTGTTTTTTTTTCTTTGCTAATTCATGGTTTTAGTGTCCTGAAGTTTGTCTGATATTAATACAGCCACTTGAGCCTTTTTCACAAAAATTACTGTATACATGGATTATTATTTTCTGTACTTTAACTTTTAATTTATCTGTGTCTTTATGTTTAAAAAAAGACTTTTTATTGAGACATATATCAAGGTCTTGCATTTTTTCAATCTTTCAATCTACTTTTTAATTGGAGTATGTAGATCATTTATATTTAATATAATATCCATAAATGTGGGTTTACTTTACTATCTTGATATTTGGTTTTTCATTTGTCCCAATTTTTTTTTTTGTTCTTTTTTCCCCTGACCTTTTTGGATTAATTTTTTGTCATTCCACTTTCATTCCTACTCTTGGCTTAAAATCTGTGTGATTGTATTTTATTTGTTTTCTAAATTTTATAATATACGCTTTTGGCTTACTACACTCTATCTTCAAATATTATACTATATTACCTGGAATGTAAGAACCTTAAAACCATGTAGCTCCATATCTTTTCCTGTCCTTTGTGCTATTGTTGGCATGCATTTTACTTACATATGTGTAATAAATGTTAAAATATGTTATTTCTGCTTTGAAAAGTCAATTGTCATTTAAAGAGTTTTAAAGTGAGAAATATATGCCTTTTATGTTTACTGGTATGTTCGCCATTTCATCATTTGTCACATTTCCATCTGATGTCATTGTACTTCTGCCTTAACTTAGTATAATAATTACCTTAGTATAGGTCTGCTGATAATCAAATTTTAAGTTAAGTTTTTGCTTAAATAACAGAGTCTTTAGATTGCATTTATTTCTCAAAGATATTTTCCTTGATAAAAATTTCCAAGTTGACTTTTTTTCTATAACTATTTTTTTTTTCCCCTTAAGAAGGGCTTGAACTCACAACCCTGAGATCCAGGACCTGAGCTGAGATTAAAAGTCAGTTACTTAACCGACTGAGGCAACCCTATAACTATTTTAAACTAAGTGCTTTTGTCTTCTTGCTTGTATTGCTCTGACAAGAAGTCTGCTACCATTCTTTTAATTGATCTTCTATATGCAGTGCTGTGCTGGGTCTGGCTTGTACCACCTTGTGAGGTCTGATTGTGCCCCTCAGTTGTAAACTCAGCATTCAGGGACATCAAATTAACAGACTGAAATAGGCCAAATGTGAGTATTTATATGTTAGGAATCAGCAAATACTACAGGTCATGCTTTTGTTTTTTGTTTTGTTTTGTTTTCTCAAGAGATCAAGTTGTTAAACATTTGGCAGCATCATTATCTTTTATAATCTTTCTCTTTTTTTCTTAGGCTGCATTTAAGATTTTTCTCTTACCTTTGGTATTCAGCAATTTTATTATGATGTGGTTGTGTGTGTGCGTGTTATTTTTTTTCTTCAGGTTTGTTGATATTCTTAGATCTGAGGTTTTATATTTTTCATCAGATTTAGAGGTCTTTTAAGATATTTCTTCAAACATGTTTTAGTGATATTCTCCTTCTGAGATTCTAATTATCTAATATCTCATATTTTTCTCTTGAAGTATTTATTCTGATATCAATCCCTGAGAAGAACACTAGATGAGATTGGTATTTTATCTCTAGAAGTTCAGTATGCATTCATTGTATCATCCATTTGTCTCCTCACCGTGTTCGGACTTTTCTCTACCTTCTTGAAGTATGGAATGTATTTATAATACTCATTTAAATTTACTTTAATGCTAATTGTAACATCTCTTTACTTCTGTTTCTGGTTCTATTGACCGATAATTCTTTTAGTCATGAGTCATAAATTCGTTTTCCTCTATATACCTAATAATGTTTTTATTGGATGGTAGTTACTGTAAATTATATATTCTTGGCTCTTGTATTCTGTTGTATTCTTTTAAATTATATTGGGCTTTATTCTAGCATAATGTTATATTATTTGAAATCAATTGAATCATTTGAAGCTTTATTTTAAACTTTGTTAGAGGAGCCTTAATCTATGGCTAATTTAGCCTCTCTGCTAAGGAGATATCTTGCTCAGAACTTTATATTATGCCCTTTGTATAATGCCCTTGTATGTCCAATCTGGTAAAAATATGAACAATTTCTAGCCCTGTGTTAACTGCCTATCACTTGTCAGTGGTTATTTTCCTGGTCTTGTGTAGTTTGTTTCCCTATATGAGCAGATTGGTAGCTAGCTAAAGACTCTAGAACTATCTCTGTGCAGTTCCTTCCTCTGCAGTATCCTAGGTAGCAAATTTAACTGCCTTGGCCTCCTCAAACTCTTAAACTTAGTGGGACTTTGGATTCTGGTTGGGCTCTGCTCCTTACATTGTGGCCTAGCAGTAGGTAGGGATCATAGCGATCCCATTGCTTTTTCCCTCTGTTCAGGGATCAAAGCTTTGTACTGCCTGTTGTCCAGTCTTATAGTTGTAAATCCCATCCGTTTTATTTCATCACAGTTGGAACAAAAAGCTAAAGATTGTTTTTAATTTAATTATAAACACTATGAAACAAATGATTTTTATTGTATGTTTACCCTTGATTGTAGACTGTAAATAGTCTCTTAATTTTTGGTCCCTGATGAAAACACTAAGCAATGCAGTGTTTAGTCCTTTCCTACTTGTTCTTCAGGGCCTACCTTCATCCTTTAATCAACTAATAAACACTTATTCAGTACCTGGAGTATGCCCAGAACAATGTCCAATGGGTTTAAGCAGCATAGTATTTATTCATAGTATGTTTTCTAAAGAATATTGTTGACACTTTTTATTAAGTAAACCTGAAGTTGAGATTTATTTTTCTGTATAGATCTTAAACTTTTATTTTTACCTTCTTACTCATTCTTTCATACACAAACTATATTTTTGTGTATGATTTTCTACCCTCTTGGCGGGGGGGGGAAGCACAAGTGATCACTGAATGTGAATTTCTACTATCTTTGGAAAGTTGGATATAAACTATGAAGAAATCTATTATTTCCACTTATGATTGTAAAAATTGGAAGGCAATGGAAAAGATATATTGTCAAACAGACACATTCTGATTTCTTACCTTGGAAAAAACATAGAAAGCATCATGAGTCACATAAAGGAAGGAAAGAACATTGGCATGACTAGCCATGGCAGGAAAATCTATCAAATCTTTGGAAATAATAATTTCTTTTTGTAGGTAGTAAGTCAAGCTTTCTGTCCTTGGGCACTTTGTAGTAAGTGGAAATAGGCAATGTAAAATATAGCTCTTTCTTCTATAATATACCTTCATACTTCTCTTTATTAGCCTAACAAATCTGCTCTGTCTCTTGGCCCTCTTGCTTTTTAGTTATCTTACTATTTTCCATCCTTGAAAATTCTTTTTTCTTCTCTAACAAAATTTGTTTACCTCACTTCAAAATTAGTGTTAAGACTTTTTTTTTCCAGTTTGATTATTATTTAAATAAGGGGAAATTACTATTTTTGTCAAGGATAAAGAGTTGTTCTGGGACTTTTGTATCTTTTTTTATTATTATGTTAATCACCATACATTACATCATTATTTTTTGATGTAGTGTTCCATGATTCATTGTTTGCGTATAACACCCAGTGCTATTCAGGAAACCTTCCTGGGACATATTCACTTGGCTTTACTTCCCTTGACTTAAGGTCTCTTGTTAAGAATAGTTGATTTGGGCGCCTGGGTGGCTCAGTTGGTTAAGCGACTGCCTTTGGCTCAGGTCATGATCCTGGAGTCCCTGGATCAAGTCCCGCATCGGGCTCCCTGCTCGACGGGGAGTCTGCTTCTCCCTCTGACCCTCCCCCTTCTCATGTGCTTTCTCTCTCTCTCATTCTCTCTCTCTCTCAAATAAATACATAAAATCTTTAAAAAAAAAGAATAGTTGATTTAAAAAAAATTATACATAGTCAAAATGACTGAATTAATCATCGTTGACTACCCACATAAGGATGGAATCTCAAAAAATGTACTTACGGTAGGCAGTATTTATTTGATAAAATAAATCACAATGAAGAAGATACAAGTTTTGAGTTGTGTCCCTAGGATTGAAGAATAAATAAAAATCACTACAATACTTAGCCTGATATTCATGGTTTTTCAGGATTTGATGTCAACCCTTTCCAGGCTTCTGTTTAACTGCCTCCTCACACATACCAATAGTTTAGTTAAATTTTACTTTGTGTTTTCCCAACTCTGAGCCTTTGTTCCTTTTCCTTTGAAGACCACTTTCACTTACTTTTATCTTTCAAGGAGCAGTTCCAAAACAATATTATTCTTAAGGCTTTCCTAGTATCTTTCTCATTAGTCAAAATTTCTCAGTTATGGGCAGCAGCTTCAAAATTACTATTGTGATGTTTTTCCATATCCTAGGATAGGGTTTTTCTAAGCCTCAGAAATTGTCATTCAAATCATGTAAGTTTTCAATACCTTTCAGTGATTTTTACTTTACCCATTGAAGATTATTTTCCTTGGAGAGGAGATGAGCAAAATAAGGGTCTTTTTGCTTTGTTTTGTTTTAAGCCTAAAGTCAAGACTTATAAACCTCAACTGTGAACTCCTATAGCACTAATTTTTTTCTTAAAATTATATTTATAGATCTTGTTATTTCTGCAAGATAAAATTGTAGTAAGGCAAAGAGAGACTATAGAGTGAGAGACTATAGAGTTATTTTGCAGAGTTTTACTACCGACTCTGGGGATAGTTAAGTTTGGTAGGTTTGTTGCCATTTTCTGTTTTTCACCTTGTGTCAATTTAAAAACCTATACATTTCTTTCATACAAGAGTGAGGTCTCATTAAGCAGGAGAAATAATGGACAAACACACTTAGCAATTTTTTTTCCATTTTTTGGCATGTACATTAACTCCGTAGTCTACCTGAAACATTCATCTGCCCAAAAAAAATCTAAGATGATGGCAACAGAAATGGAAAGAGAATAAATTGCCAGCTTCTGACATTCAGAGAGGATTTTGCAGCATGATAATTGGCTGAAATTAAAATGTGTTTTAGAGAGAGGAGGTTTGCTAAATTTTTTCTCTCCTCCTTTAGGGTCCTACATGGTTTGGATGCTGGATTGAGTGCTGGGCTGTCTGCCATGGGGTCTGTTCTGCCATGGGGCATAAGAGGCATGTAGGGAGGAAAAGGCAGACTGGCTAGCTTAATGTGGCAGGGGTTCAAGGGGACCAGCTGGGGCATCCAGAGTTGAGTAAAGCCAAGGAGCACTACAGGATCCTAACCAAGACCAGCTTCTAACTTTAGAACCAGCAGCTGTGAGGATCAGCATGGCAAACAGCAATCCATGAGGCAGGAACCATCACCCCAGATACCCAAGGAACAAAAGCACAACCCCACATCTCTTTTACCTCCAGATTACATAAACCATGCCTATCCTCATGAGCTGTACCCTGAAGCCATCTTAAGAATAACCAGGAGATGGGGATAGAAACTTGAAACTAAGCAGTTTTGCCTAAAAAGTTTTTGCTTTACCTAAAAGTGGATATTTCATCATACTGCGTTTATCAGAATTGACAGTGTCTTTTGTTTGTTCTTTTGATTTGGTTGTTGTTGCTTTTTGGTATACTCTGCAGTTGGGATGGTAAGAAAAGATTAGGGAAAAATTAAGGAGATGGATTTTTTTCTACATTGAGGTATAGACAATTTTGTGACTGTGTCATACTTACTGTGCACCAGACCTTCTGCTAAACTCTTGGACTACAGTAGGAGAGAGGCATAACGATTGCCTTCATGGAGTGTATAGTCTCATGGGTTAGGAGGACAACAAATAAGATAACAAATATGTGATTGCAAATCATGATGAATTTTATATAGATGTAATGATGTGAGTGAGGGGTGGGGTCAGAGAGAACTGTTCTGAGAGGTAGACCTTTAACTGATGCCTGAAGAGTGAGTAGGTACCAGGCAGAATAATGGAATTTGTATTCTAGGGAGAAAAAACAGCACAGGGCAAGACTCCCAGCCTCTGTTCAAAGACCAGCAGGGCTAGAGTGTCTTAAGAGTGGCGTGAGATATGATAGGAGAGGTAGGCAGGTGTCAAATCAGGACAAGCAGTAAAGGCCATGGTGAGGATTTTGGATTTCAGTCCCAGCACAATGGAATGATTTTGTGAAGATGATTGAAAAGAGATGGTTAACATTTTAAGGAGATGACTGGGTGGTTTGAGGGTTGGGGCCCGGGAAGGAATGAGTGTCAAATTACTTGATAGGCTTTGCCAGTAATTTAGGCCAAGGATGACAGTTGCTTGGACCAGGATGGTAACAATGGGGAAGTGGAGACACACATTCAGAAAATGCTTTCTTCTGCTCTCTTCTTGAAACCCTCATTGCTGTTGTACCTTCTCTGTCAACTTTGGTCTTTCCCCATAGCTTTGTCCTATAAAATGAATGCTATTCTTTTCTTTTATGGGGCATAATAGAGATGGGAAGGGAAAGGATTACTGTAATTTTAAGGAAATTGCCTAAAATTGAATAATAGATGTCATAGTTCTAAGGGACTTTTGGTTATTTCGTCATAAGGGCTCCTTTGCTGATGTCCTTCTCCTGAAGCTCCACTCTGCTGATACTTCCAGGGGCTTTTTTCATCTTAACAGCTCAAATCCTAGACTAGGCTCTGATGGCTACCTTTGATGAATACTAAAAATGACCCATTACTGAACTTTCTTAAGCTAAATTCTGTCTACTCCAGAGATGAATGTCAGGGATAGCCTAAAACAAAACAAACAAAAAACCCCAAGCTGTTGCAGAAATGTAAAACCATTTTCCCCACTGTTACATAAAATGGGAGAAGATAATACCTAGCCAGCAGTCTTGTTGTTAGGATGGAAGGTTATGTGAGTAACAGTACCTTGAGGAGGATGCCATGCTGGTGAATTGCCACATTCTGTGATTGCAGGACCAGGGGCGGCATAGATGTGTCTTGCACAGTTGTCCTCATTCGGGTGAGATGCCTTTGTAATTGCAAGAACCCCACAAGGGACCATGTAACCTTGTGTTCTTGAACTGGAATGAAAAAATTTGTGGGTGGCTAGTTCTCCCATTCTTCCTATTATTAAAGACCCCCAACCAATTTGCACGTCAACACAGGACACTGTGACAGGAAAGAGCTTGTTCTACTCTGATGCTTATGAAAGAATGTATTCACTTGCTCTGAAGCTACTGAACTGTTTACAATATCCAGAAACATTATGCTTTTTTACTTTCTAACTTGCTTATCTATCTCTTTTGCCTAGAATGCCCTTCCCATGTATAAGACACCTAAATTTCTGCTCAACTCATCTCAGCTCAAGTACTGCCTGCTCTTTCCTGACTCACCACTTCCTGTCTTACCTGCTGCACTCCATGGTGAGCTATTTCTCCTCTATTCTGAATGTGTCTTATAAATATTCCCATTATAGAACTTGTCACTTTATGCTCTAATTGCCTGCTTTGTCGTTCTGGTAAATTATAAACTCTCCAGGGGCAGTCTTTCTACTTGTGAATCCCCGGCACTTCACATAATGCTTGACACTCACTGGGCACTCAAAAATCACTGAATGAGTAAAGGAAATAAATATGCATTTATAACTGGAGTTCCTACAGGATTTCTGACTGTGGCAGGTTAAGTTTATGAGGTTTTTATAACAGGGCACTAGATAATCTAGCGTTTCGTGTCTGTTCCTTCTCCCTTTTCTTTCTATGCTCCTCTCTTGCTACTCTCCTCCTGGCTCACTCTGCTCAGCCGCACTGTCTTCTTCATTGTTCAGCAAGCATACTAGACATGCTCCTTCCTCAGGGCCTTTGCAGTGTCTGTTCCCTCTGCCAGGAATGCACTTTCCTCAGATACCCGAATGGCTTGTTCCTCCTTCAAGTCACTACTCACTGATTGCAGCTCTTTCCCTCTCCCTGCCCTGTTTTCTTTTCTTTTTTTTCCCCATAGCACTAACTGCCTTTTAATGTATGAATATACTTCTGTCTGTTGACTGTCTCTCTCTCCTTACTAGATGTAAACTTCATGAGAGCTGTGATCATTGTCTGCTTTCTTCACTGATATTTTTCACTGAATGTACCCCTAATGTCTTAGAAGAGAACAAAGTTTAGAACTTTGGAGACACTCAATGAATATTTGTTGAATGATGAATATATTAATATTCAAATATATTTCCTAGAGGATTCTTTATTAAGCTGTTATATTAACAATGTCTTAGTCTGTTCGGGCTGCTATAACAAAATGCCATAGACTGGGTGGCTTAGAAACAACAGAAATTTCTCACAGTTCTGGGGGCTGGGAAGTCCAACATTATGGTGCCAGAAGATTCTGTTTGGTGAGGGCACACTTCCTCAATGGTGCCTTTTTGCTATGCTTTCACACGGTAGGAGGGGGCCAGAGAGCTCTGTGGGGTCTGTTTTACGAGAGCATTTATACTCTTCATGAGAGTACCGCCCTCATGACCTAATCACTCCCCACTAACTCCATCTCCTAATTACCATCGCCTTTGGGAGTTAAGATTTTAACATGAATTTTGAGAGGACACAACCATTCAAGCTATAGCAAATAGCATAGTGAATATTATTAGTTCATTTGCTTTCCTAATAGATGTCTAGGGCCAGAGGAAATGAGGTAAGGGCAGTACATTTCAATGGAATGAGAAATGAACACTGCCTTGTGTTGGGAATGGGTAAGCTCAGGAAAGGTTTTACTTTACATGAGTGGCCCATGGGCAGCTGTAGAGTATAATGATGGGAAAATAGAACAAAAGAGGTGGTGAGTGCTAAGAGTTCTAGCATTTGTAAAACAAAGCTAAGCTTTTTTTTTTTTAAACAAGTTTGCTTAGGTTAAATCCTACTTAAAATAATTGCTTACATCACAACTTTCATCTGAATAGATTAGCTGAATTTTTGATATTACTATTTTAGACAGAGACCTAGGATGGTCATTCCCACTAATGAGAGCTGCGAATGGAAAAACCCTATTTACCAGCTTGATGAACTTATAGAGTATTCCAGAGCAAACAGACTCTATGTAGTAAAGAAGGCTTTAGGTAACATACAAATAAGTCTCAAGGGTTTTGACCACCAAACTCTATTTAAGTTGTACAAAGTTGAGATGAAATAATTAATTTGTAATGTGTAACACCTATTGTATAAAGCTGAAACATGATTAAAACCTATTGTGTTTGTGTGTGTGTGTCTATGTGTGTATACTATTCACCGTTATATTGATATGGAGAATTAAAACTCCCTCAATATATCAACATTTTCTCTTGTTCTTGAGTTAGTTTTTTGTCATTCCTTCCCTTTATAAGAATTGAGCAAAGATTTAGTATTTAACATTCAGGAGTCTTTCCTTGTCACCTACACTATTTCAAGCATAGGACACAGAAAATCATATTTGAGATATGAAATTGACTAGCATTCATATCTAAGATAAATGGAAGGAAAATATATCAAAATGTATTTCAATAAGCTGCACCTATGTGTTGATCTATGATGTTTTGACTTCCTGAAGAAAATTGTATCTTTATCCTCCAGGTTTGAGAACTGTATTAATACTGCAGGTTTCAGATTCATGAAAGAGGACAATCTCCCTTGGATTATCTTTGCTAATATGTCTTATTCAAGTCTAAGCAACAATAATGCTACATGTTTTTCATCACCATTGCAGAGGTAAAGATTAATATGATGTTAAAGAAGAAAGCATTGTATCTTGGAATGCTGAAAGTTCTTATTTTTTCTCTTGCTAATAAAAAGAAGCACTTTGGAGAAATTTATCTTTATACTTCAGGTCATAAGCTGATGACATAATAAAGACATGAAGAAACATTTTCCTCTGAGGTGTAGTGCTAACCATTTGGACAGGTACATCAAATATATTTCCTTTTCTCTCTTCTTAAATATTGATTGTAGAGGCCACATTTGTAAAGTGCATGCAGAATCAGAGAATAAATCTAGGATCACAATTTTCTCATTCTATGGAAGAGCTAAACCAGAGTTTGGGAGTTTTTTTGTTCATAGTCAGAGTTTACGTTTATGTTAGGTGGCGGCTGTTATGATGTCTACAATCTACTTTATAATACTTCAGTAAACAGTGTGATGTAATTGTGCATTAGTTAGCTTTAATTTCCTTGGAAGGGCAGCCAGTTGCTCTAATCCAATATTCACACTCCAGGGGTAGTCAGCTAGCATTTAATTAGCAAGGCCACACTCCATAGGTACTGTTATAAGTGCTTTACTTTTCTTTATCCCTAGCACCAAAGATTAGCCAATTAGCACATTTAGCAATGGGTTTTCATTGGCAGAATTAATGGCTTATTAATTAGCATAATGGATGATGTAAATGAAATGTGGTGAAAGTATTGGTTTAAAAATATTAGATTGACTAAAATGTTTTTGAGGCATGCCGCACCTTGCTGAAAGAGGATGTAAAATTGAAGTGAATTTTTTGCCCTTCATCTTTGGGAATGGCACTGGAGGCTTACTGCTTAAATGGCCTGGTATGTTGTCATGACTTTGGAGGATTCTGCTTGCCTAGAGCCCACTATCAGGTTTGGTGAATTCCACCTGTAGAATATGTTCAGACATGCCCCCTCCATCCAGAAGTTTATACAGTGTATGGTTAAAGCATTTAAAATGTCATAGAGCTCGGATTAACGTTATAGTACAGGTTTTAAGAACATTTTATGCCTGCTTGCTAATAAATGCATGTTTCTCTATGTTTGGAGGTATTTGCTTTCTTTAGGATCTGGTTGTGAGCATTAAAAATACTTCTAGGGGCGCCTGGGTTGCTCAGTTGGACCGGGTGTTGGATTCTTGATTTTGGCTCAGGTCATGATCTCAGGGTCCTGAGATAGAACCTGTGTGGGGGTCCCCCTGCTCAGTGGGGAGTCTTCTTGAGATTCTTGCCCTCTGTCCCTCCCCCCAAGGAGGTGCATGCTCTCTCTAAAATAAATCTTAAAAAAATATGTCTAAGTCATCCTTCCATTTACTAATTTCCTTGGTCACTTATTTACTCATTTAATGAATACTTCAACAAATAAGTACTAAACATCTATCTACTAGCCGTTATGCTTTTGCTGGGGATATAAAAATGGAAAAGTGAAGCCCTCGTAAAGAGTGCATGTTTAGTGGGAAATACACAAACACACAGAGATATGTATAGTTAAGTGCAGCATGTTACCTTTGGATTGGATTGTAGAGGGCACTTTAACCAATTAGAGGGAATCAGGGACTTATGGGGAAAGTGACAGTTAAGCTGATCAGATTAGACAGGTTGGATTTGGTTTGTTGAGGGAATAAGAATGATATAAGTAGAAAAAAATATGGGCCAAAGATTGGAGATGAGAGACAACACAGTGTGCACAGGGCAAAATTTTGAGAGAGTAGCCTGTAGAGGTGGGCTGGGACCTGGTCATGGAGGCCTGTGTGCTGCCCATGTCAGGGAGCCTGTATTTTGTCTTTGGACTCTGTGGAGCATCTGAAGAGCTTTAAGCTCTGGAGTGACATGTTAGATAGATATTAGACATCTTAGATATTTGACAGCTGAATGAAGAGGGACTCAGGAGGGCACTGTTTAAGAAGCTGTAGCAATGATGGAGGCAAGAAATTATAGTAGGAATTAATGTGAGAGGGTGAACTTGAGAAATAGGAGATAAAATTTGTGATTTGGGGGTAGAGAAGGAATGAGAGGAGTTGTTGAGGATGCATACCAGGTAGTAATTGAAGCCATGAGATGGTCAAGGTTTCCTAGGAGGAGGTAGTGAGTAAAAAGAGCAGTGGGTAAGAGAATAACTATCAAGGAGCCCTGCGTTGAAGATGTAACAGAAGAAAAGCAGGAAAGAAGAGAAAGCATAGTAGAGGGTGATCAATGTGGCCTTAACATTTCCCCTAGCTTGACTAAACTTTAGATAGGTTTCTTCCTGACTATAGACTCCTGACCTTCCTTTTCTTCATTTACAAAAACTTGAAATTGTATATTTTTTCTTTCTTTTGGGGGTATAAATCTTCTCCCAGCCTCTTGCCAGTTTTATAACTTAGGACTATCTTTCTCAAAAACCTGGAGCATCCCTTTGAAATGTGATCATCAGGAAAGATGGTGTCCCTATCTCCCAGTCTTTGTGGGAGAATAGGAGCCTAACTTCCATAAACCCCAACTAGCAAACACAGTTGGTCTAATCACATTGACTACCCCCCAACTAAATTCCTCCAGTACTTTTCCATTAGCTTACCCCAGCATTTAAAAATTTTCCTTTTCAGTGGAGTTGTTTCTCTCTCCTATTGCAGTAGTCTTGAATAAAGTCTACCTAAAGTACTAATTTCTCTGCCTCTCAAGGACTGTATGGCCTCCCTTATTTCTAGCTTCTGTGCATCTTTCAGTCTCCATCCCTCTTTATCTGCTTATATAACACATAAATATCAGTAGTAACTACAATTATCATTGTCAGTCTCCATGGATCTTAGATTTTTGAGACAGACTGTGAAGAGAATGAAATTGATTTTTGGTGAATCAGGAATTCACCTCCTGATCTAATCAGTTATAACCAGGAGCATGTGGTAAAGCAAGGCCTCTGGTTCTGCCCCATGGGCTGGGGCTATGGGTGTGGGGGGGGGGGAGTTTCTAGAGGCAATGAATGTTCTATATATATCATCACTGTATCTGGATGTTGGTATCCTTATGGATATTGGTATTTCTATGGGTGATTTTTGTTCTACTTTTAAAGTATTTTCTAAGATGTCTGCAATAAATATTTTTTTCATGACAAATTTTATCAAAATAAAAATAGTGGGAGGAAATAGGAGAGAAAGTGTAGAGCAGTAAGGCAGTGTGACCAAGAATGTTGGAGGTGATGATGAACTAGAAATAATTGGCTTCAAGTACATTTGATAAAATTTGTTTGTGAGTAATAGACTGACAATCCCTGGTGATGTCTGACTGAAGCCCAGGCAGCTGATGAGGCTCTCCTGAGATTTCTAAAATAGGACCCGGGCTCCACATAGATGAGGGTTTGCAAGACTTTGGAGGAGAGTGTTCTCCTTATATTTTACTAGTAAAGATTATTTATCCCATGAAGATTGCTAACATTACTGAAACTAATAATGAAAAGACTTGCCTGTATATATACATCTTTATATTCTAATTTGAAAGCATTTTATTTAATATTCTTCTAAAACAAGTATTTTAAAAATAAATACATGTTTCTGCAAAATAAGAAAGGAGACTTGAAAATCTGAGCATTTTTCATCAGGATCCCTGATGATAGACTATTTAGGGGCATTGATGTTTCCATTCCAGTTACATCTTTTGTTCACTTATTTCTGCTATTGTGATTATGCAGAATCAGCTGTGATGTTCCTATGTGGGAAACATCCCACAGGAGAGGAATGATTGTAATGAGTAAAGTGGAAATTATCTTAATCAATTGAGCAGAATAATTGCAGGATCATACCTTAGTAAGAATTTGAGAAGGAATGCTAAAGTCCTGGTGTGACTGGGAAGAGATGCTTTTGGAACCATAACAAATACTATTTAACATGTTGCAAAGCATTCTTAAACCAAGATTTTTTTTAAACTTGTATTTTATTTTTTGTCTTTTCACATGGCTGTTTAAAGGGAGAATGCAAAGTTATTCTTTCATCTCAAAGAATAAACACAAAGATCAAATCCTATGTAATATTTTTGGACAGGCAATGTTGATTATTTATAGATGATATTTTCCTCTAGGATGAATGCTCGTAGAGTTCCCATGCAACATAATTTTATAGATTCATCTGGGTGATTGGATCTCTCTCTGATCTTCGTTTCATTTTTCAATATTTACTTCTTCTAGTTAAGTCAGACCTCTGTTTCAGTATTAATTTACCATCCAGAAACATTTACTAAATACCTTTTAAGTATATGGCTTATACTTGGTACTCAAAATGCAAAGATGCATCTTTGACTTCTTGGACATATGTACCTAGTAGGGGAAATAACTATGGTAAGGGTGCCCACAATACTATGTGAAATTGCTACATTAAAGAATATTCCAGTGGAAAGAGAAATTGACTTATCCTGGGAAAGTAAAGAAACTATTAAAAAGTCTTCTGTGTGGACTCTTTTTTTTTTTTTTTTTTTTTTTTGGTAATCCTATATCCTGATTTGCCTTGACCGTCTGCTTACACTTGTTGTCCCAGGGTAATTAGGAATAGCTCCTTCCTTCATAATCAAAAGTATCTTAGCGTGTACCTCACATCTGTTGGGTCATCTCACTCTTAAAGGACAAAACTAAAAATCTTGGTTGCATCCAGGTTACAAAACACGTGTCCACCTCAGTGAGCAAGTTTCACTTTTATCTTATAGGTTTTGGGATCCTGGGTTTCAGCAGGAAATTAGGTTTTATTTTATTTTTTTTTTAAGTTTTATTTATTTATTTGACAGAGAGGGAACACAAGCAGGGTCAGCAGGAAATTATGTTTTAGAAAGATGGCCCACGTGGCAGTGTGGAGGATGGACTGGAGGAGAATGCTTAAAGAAAACAGTTGAGGTGGTTATTACAATTGCCCACAGGTAAGCAAACAAGATCCTGAATGCATGATCCTGGGGAGAGAAGAAGAGAAATCAAGAGAATAACAAATTTGAGATAAACACTCATTTGTTAGTTTTAAGATTACATTAACATATGTAGTTTCTTGTGGTTTAGAATGGATACTTTTGCTTTTCTAAGTTATAATTACTATTATATACAATCATTTTATAGTATAGTTGACACACAGTGTTACAGTAGTTTTAGGTATACAAGATAGCTCTATATGTTATGCTATGCATCACTTTTACATTCTTGTCTTTATTTGAGGCAGTTGTTGGAGTGTGATTAGCTGACAGTAAACTTTGTAGGTTTGTTCTGTAAGAGACCAAATTCAACCCAGTGCAACAATTAAAAAAATTTATACATAGAAGCTTTATGATTTTTAACTCTCACGATAAACTGGTTGTTTATAATTATTTTTTGTCATTCATTAATAAAATATTTAATCTGTGTATTAAAATACAAAGATTTATCAATTTACTCATTTTCCTTTCCACATACTTGCGCGTAAAAGTCTCACCATTTACCGCTCTCAATAGTCTTCGTTGGCAATGAGTAGGCAGCTGTTTAACACATTTATGGATGTCATAAATCCAGCTGTTTTCATTTTCCATTACCCAAGTTCCTATAGTAACCGGTGACATTCAGTACTGACTTAATGATTCACACTGCACTAAAACTGCTTTTGCTTTTACTCAGATGAGTTTCAATTGCTTAATATCCTCTAATTGCCTACCTTTTCATTCCATATCCATCCCGTTCCAATCCATCCCCCAACATGTTTCTGAGCTTGAAAATGTAGCAATCACAGTTTTTCTCAGTATAATCACCTAATTCAAATATAGTGTTAAAATTCACCAAGCAGATGAGTGCATTTTAGAGACTCCAGATTCCAACAGGTTAACCAAAAGAAATTCTCATTACATAAATGATAACTTAGGGTTTTAATATATCTTTTTAACTTGAATCACAGAAGATGTAATTGAGCTCTGTTGTGAGCTAGAGGATCATATGTCACATTTGAAAACTTCCTTATTTATTTTGGAATACAATTTGAAATTCCTTAGGCATGATTCCTTACTATTGCATAAAAATAGTGAGATAGCTTTTCCATTTGTAGAATTTGAGTGCCAAGAATGTGATACAACTGTTATATGTACCAATACAAAAGTCACTAGCCTGTATGGTTTCTCACTCTTACTGTCTTCTTAAAAGAATTTCAGCCTATGGGCGCCTAGATGGCTCAGTCAGTTAAGCGTCTGACTCTTGATTTTGGCTCAGATCATGATCTCAGCGTCCTGGGATGGAGCCCTGCATTGGGCTCTGTGCTCAGTGGGGAGTCTGGTGGAGATTCTCCCTCACCCTCTCCCTCTGCCCCTTAGCCTGCTCACATGCGCTTTCTCTAAAATGAATAAATAAATCTTAAAAAAAAAATTCAGCCTACACTTTCTAACCTACTCGGTAGGGGTGAAACTCAATGAAATGATAGAATTTTTTTCTCCTAATCTAGTGAAATAGGTTGAGTCCGACAGGCATGGTTAGAATATGGACTCTGCCACTTAAACCACCCATGTGACTAGAGCAAGTGACAATCTTACTTTCCTCTAAAGGAAATAAAGAAACCATGGCCCATAGGCCCAAAATGACCTGGCTTTTGCTAGCCTCTCAGACATCATCCAGTGGCATTCCTACTACTCTGAACTCACTTGCCTATTCCACGTCCCTCGATGAACTCTTTCTGGAAACATGCCAGACTCATTCTGCAGTTTTTGACTCTCCGTCTGTCCAGAATGTTCCTTTCCTGGTCCTGCAAGTTGGGCTCTTTTTTATCACTCATGTTTATCTCAAATATCTTCTCTTAAGAGAGGCCTTTCCTAAAATAGCTGCCTCACACCATTACAGGGTCACATTAAGCCTGTTATTTTTTTCTTTATGCTTGTCACTAGCCAAAATTATCTTATTTACTTGTTTATGTCTGCCTCCTCCCAAGATATTCCCATGAAGGAAAGGACCTTGACTGCTTTCTTCACAGCTGTATCTCCAAGGTTCAAACAATGTCTGGCAAATGGTAGGGGCTAATTGAATTTATACTGAATGAAGAATGAATGAATACCTATTTTTACAAGAGTGTTGTAAGTGAAGTGCTTGACCCCGGGTAGATGCTTAAATGATAAATGCCATCATTTAATTGTATCTTGTCAAGTATACAAGTGTGATTGTATCTTGAAAGTTGTCAGGTGGTTATTTAACTGTAGAAATTATTCAGAAATGAATGATCTTTGCAAATCAACTCCCCACACTTTAGCTTACTTGGAATATTCCATCCACTTCTTTATGGAATCTTGATTAATACATCCTCCTTCTTCATTGGACAAGAGATTGCTTATTATTTTTAAATTTAGCATTGTTTTTTCTGGTATAACTTTGCAGGAGTCCTTCTCTTTAATCCAGGTAGGAAAAACTACTCTTTTAATTGTTTCCATGTTTATCACATACATCCATCTTAGCACGGGACTCTATTACATCTCGGTGCTAAAGCATTAATAATTTTTACTAGGTCATGTCCCTGTGGAGAGAGTTTGTGTCTTCTCTGTCTGGGTATGTATAATGCCAAGTACAATGCTGACCTTTTACAGGCTACTCAGTTGTTGCTGTTGAGTAAACGACTCTGAAAAGTATCACATATCATATCCATTCTAGGGGTTTATATCTTTATCATGGTTGCTAAAACTTCAAATCCAGGCTCACAATGCTGATGGTAGAATTTAAGTGGAGTAGCACTTAATCTGAGAGGGCAAAAATTGACACATCTCAACCCTACAGTATGGCTAAGGAGAACAAAGGAAATAGGTTGTGTTAGTTACATGATTCCAAACTGGGATTAATAGTCAGTGGGTCAATTAACAGCAAGGAAGAAGGGGAGTAGGGAAACAATATAGGAGAGAGTTTGAGTAGATAACAGTATTTAAAATTTCCATCCTAAATGCCTTTTAATAACTATATACAGTTCTTTTAAAATAGTGGAACAAAACTAATGTATGATTTAAAAAGTTTTGTGTTAAAATATTCGTCTTTCTGGTTCAGAGTCAGATTTCGGTACTTTTTAGAAAGGGTAAGGTTTGTCTTCTTGAAACTTGTTCCTACCTTTTTTTCTTTTATAATTGAAACCTCAAACAAGCATGATAGACTGTGTTTTATAAAGGTAATATGGTAAAGGTAATTACCAATTATGCTCTATTTTTATATTAAGTACTGTTAGATATTTTAGACAGAATTGTATCTTTACTATACATAAGCAAGCTAACAACATTTTAAATACACTCTAGATATGTAATTAATAACTTAATGGCCCTAACATTAGTATTAGCAGGAATATGTATTGTTCTTCATTGCTTTTGTAATGATATTAAAAGGGTAAATTAAAATTCCCCTACATGGCAGAAGAAGAAGAAAGCAGTTCTATTACCCATTTAAATGTCTCTTAAGACAAATTTACATAACATATAATTCAAATAACCCCACTTAGTCATACCAGGTCTTCAGTGAAAGTCTAGTTACTGACTTCAAATCTTCCAGGCCCGGTACACATTAATCTGTATAGATTGTTTTATTCTTTCTTCAGGGAGAGAAGACTACACCAAAGTCTAGTAAGGATTTAATGATGTTCTTAGTTACTCGATGAAAGGTTTTAGAATCAATATTTTATAGAACTCTGAATGTCAGATTTGTGTCTTTGTGACCTCAAAAGGCTAATGTGATTGCAGAGCTGGCCCTAGGCATGGGAAAATAGGAAGCCACATATGTGGTGAGGGGGAAAAGAAAGGTCTACCTGCTAACATATGTCTTCCCATTAAGCTAAGCTGATGCCTACCGTTTCTCATTAATATCACTTATTTTAAATTGAAAAAAAATCTTTCCTAATAACTTTTTAAATATAAACATTCAACCCCTGATAGTGAAATCCTACTAATCAACAAGCATTGGTGAACTCATAAGCATTGATTAGTTTATAAGTGAAAGTGACGCACTCTAGAATTCCATCCTTGGTCCTTCTCTGTTTCCACTCCAGTTCTTATTCTTGAGCATTCTTTTCCACTCTTGCAAAAATATTAGTATTTTTCAAGGGTGCCCTGCAGACCACCTCCATCAGAATCACTGGTACTTGTTGAAATGCAAACTACTAGGGTACCTGCCAGTCTTGCTATAGTAGCAACTCTAATGGCAAGATTGTAGAATAGGCATTGAAATATTTTTAGGCTCCCTAAGAATCATTGGCCTATTTGTTGATGGTTCTTGTCTGTATCCTGGGGTCCTACCTCTTTCTTTCTTTCTTTCTCTTTCTTTCTTTCTTTCTTTCTTTCTTTCTTTCTTTCTTTCTTTCTTTCTTTTCTTTCTTTTCTTTCTTTTCTTTCTTTTCTTTCTTTTCTTTCTTTTCTTTCTTTTCTTTCTTTTCTTTCTTTTCTTTCTTTTCTTTCTTTTCTTTCTTTTCTTTCTTTTCTTCTTTCTTTTCTTTCTTTCTTTTCTTTCTTTTCTTTCTTTCCTTTCTTTAATTAAGGTATAATTAACATACCATAAAATTCACCATTTTAAAGAGTATAGAATTCAGTGGTTTTTAGTATATTCACAAGGTTGTATAGCTATCACCATTATCTGGAAAAGTTTGAGGCAAGTGCTGTGGACAATTCAGTTATGTGGGAGAGCCAATAAGAGAACTAAAAGGATTAGATATGTTGCTAAATGTTACAGATGTTCAAGTTAGATATTGCATGGCTTTGTCGCTTTAAATAGTAGCATCCAAGATCTCTCTGGGGAAATAGTACACAGCTCTGGGAGTAGGGACAGAGGATAAGGATTGTTCTGAATTTACAAGATGAATTGTCAGTCACCGTAGTATCTTTGTTGTGTACGTGTGTGGTTTTTACATTGGAAAAGGTACAAGGAACAATCCATCCCAAACAATACACTACTAATGGTAGTCTCTTTGGCTCTCAGGTGAAAGAGCTGCTTTGGGCACCTTCCTTCTTGCGATCCTTAATACAAACTGTGTAGAAGACCGCTCTCCGTACCGTCAGAGGTGAAAATCAGCCTTATTAGGTCCAGTGTCTCCAGTGCCCACCGTGGTCTCTGCAGAAGGGGTAGGACATTAGCTAATGGCCTCTTCACTAAATGGAACTAAACAACTTCCATCAATAAGAACTCTAAAAGCATAGCACAATGCTGCTCTAAGTTGTAAGCATTAAAAATGAAATTGTCACTCTCCACCCTCAATGACAGAAGTTTATATTTTTTAGTTGAACTTTAAGAATATCATTTATGTATATATTTTGGAGATTATTTGCTTCTTAGTATCTGCCAAATTTCTGCAGTGTTTCTTTTTAGTTATTTCCTTTTATGGAATTTCTCTTTTTTTGAAAAATTGGAACGACACTTGGGTCAGGTCAATATAGTGGGAAAGTCAGAATGATGCCTTTAAGGCACTAAAAGCTTGGGATTTTAAAACATTTAATTGAAATTGTAATAGTTGTTTTTTATGGCACAAATTAAAGTGAAGATTTTGGTATGGAGTGAATTAGATTAATTTGTGAATAGATGACTTGTGTTGGATAAAAAATGGTACTTTGGAGCCCAGATGGTTTTTTTGTGTGTGCCCGGTGTTGACAACCCAGTTAGAGATTTGTCAATCTCTATTTTATGATGGAAAACTACTGTCTACAAAAATGCTCTCTTTGAAAACCAATAAGGCTGATTTAGTAAAACTAAATTCCAAGTATATAAGTGATCTTTTCAATGACCTGACTAAATTAAACCTATTTTTAGCAAACTGATTTGGATATAGACAGAATTTAAATAGCAAAAACATCTCTGCATCTGGCAAATAATGTATTTGCCCTTGGTATGTTAATGAAGACCTGTAGAATTTTCTTCCTCCCTCAACTAGTGTATCATGTATTTAGACTAAGCTTGCAAATTCCAAGCGGAAGTGAAGGTTCCTTTTTTTCCCACCCTTTCCCAAACTTGTAAGTGTCTCAGGAAGGAAGCTTTTACTGGACGTGCCTTCTCAGCCTTTGCTACTGCATGCAGCCAGACACCGGAATGCTCTTTATTGGCAAGCTGAAAAATTTTAAATCATGAAAGACTGACATGAATGATAGAAGATTTGAAATGGTTTATGGCATGTTCATTCACACTAAATCAGCCTTTGCCTTTTTAGGCTTTTCTTTCAAGACACTTAGGCAAATCCAAAATGACAAGAATGGGTTTAAAATGATTTTCAGCATCTGAAGATTAGCAAAAAATGACAGACCCATAAAGTACTGTACTTTTTTTGAGGCTGAAAACTTCCGGGTGTTGTAAGCTGGACCAGACTGGAATGAGAATAGATGAACAGGTTAGAGCTATTCATTTCATTGTTGTTATTAAAGCAGCTCAATTCCTCACTTCTAGGATGCCTTCACATTCTTTCTGTGGGCATCGGGAGGTAATACCATTCTTGGCATACATACTGCCCTGCTTAAAGTTTTATCGTCTGTGTTCTCCTTGTTGTGTTATGTTGAACTAAGCATAGAAGAGGCTTTCATATTCACAAGTTTTATGGCAAAGGGCTGAATTTGACAGTTCTCCACAGAAGTTGATTTTTCTCATAAAAGTAAGCAATCTTACTATGTACTTTTTATTCATTTAAAAATGTGATGAATTGCATACCAGTCAGTAGAATTTATTTATTGTTTCCCCTTAATTTTCAGACATTTGTTTTCATTTTCCCATACTAACTACCTCCATCAATAGGATCAAGGGGAGTGAAGGGCAAGTGTTGGTGTTTAGTTGTTCAATTATTTGACAGTCTGGTGGAGAATATAGAAAAGTGGATAGGCAATTATAGTAAACACTGTAAGTGCTGTGGCTAAAAATTAAAGTTATGGTGTATTTTCCAAAGGTGGTAACAACAGTATCATCCATCCTATATGCTTTTCTGCAATGTGGCCTTGACCCCCCCCCCCCCCCCCATCAAGAGATGGAGTCTAATTCTCCTTCCCTTGGTTCTGGTCTGCCCACAGTCACACTCTTGTATCCAATAAAATGAGACAGAAGTAATGCTGTAGGATTTCTGAGGCCAGGTCGGAAGTGTGACAGCTTCCTTGGATTCTTGGAATATCACTTTCCAGGTGCTCTTAGATTGTTCCCTGTTTGAAACCAGCATCCTGTACTTCCCTTTGACATGTGTAAGTGTGGCTGCTTCAGGCCTGGTGCCTTAGGGTGTTGTTACATTTTGGAATGCCTTCCTTGGAATTTTCTAAGACCCATCTGGCACCTGGGACTGATTGGGCTGGCAGTGCTATCTGGACAAGATGCCTCAGGCTAGACTGAATCCTTTGTGGACCCTCATACTTGTTTCTCAACTCTTCTACTCCATACATAGGGAACTAGAGGATTCAGGACTATGGAGTTGTCCAGAAGCTCTGTGGCTGGGTCCAGTTTCCAAGGGACAGCTCAATGAGCAATGCACTTCCAGTCTGTGCTGTATTTATTTTATGGGATCATGTCCGAGTGGTGCTGACATGCTGACTTGGGTAACTCACTCTCACATTGGACATAAGAGGGTCTAAGGGCTCAGGGCTGGTGACAGTCTATCACTGACTCCTGGGCTCCAGTTGTCATCCACGTTGCAATTGCAGTGCAGACTCCAGTCTTAGTATATGTGCTGCTGAAGCGAGCACCAGACTCCAGTCTACGACACTGTGAGTCTTCAGCTGGGCTGGATGAGTGTATGATTATACATAACATGCCAGTGACAGTGCTCCTTTCACTTTGCCTACACAACTAATGGAAAATGATCTCTCTCTCTCTCTCTCTCTCTCTCTCTCTCTCTCACACACACACACACACACACACACACACACACGGAAAGAAAAAAACAAAACCATTGTCAAGTGATAAAACAATCTGAGAACAAGGCTCAGAGGTCTCTATGAGGTTGAATATTGAGCAAAGCTTAAGTAACTGAGTGAGGGAGCTGGAAGTAGACATTAAATTTAGAAAAATGCTTGCATTTATTATTTCAGTATCAAGGGCTGCCAAACATCAGACTGTGGGCATAGACCCAGATGGCTGAAACAGAGTGGGGTAGAAGTCACTGAAGTTTCCAAGGAAATGGAGGGGCTCACAGTAGTGGCTTCAAATGTAAGAACATTTAGAATAGAAACCAATATTACATATAACTGGATATTTATATATGTTCTTAAGCCCAGATGAAGGATGTTCTAGTGTATCAATTTTAAAACAGAAATGAAATTAATAATAGCCAGAATTCTGAAATTTAGGAAGAATAGAAAAAGCTTTAAAAGGATTTTGAGGACTGATAAATATAAAATATGTCAGCTATGCTTTATGATTTAAATAATAGTTCTGTATTTGGAAAGGAAAATAATTTCAGGAACGGTGTTTTAGTCTCAGTGATTTTTACAGTTTGTATCCTGAAAATACACTTCACAACAAAAAAGCTCCTGTCTGCTGACCTAACTTCCATTACAAGGTCAATGTAACATTTTAATTCATAAATAAACCACTATTTGTCCTCAGAAACTTTTAATAACTAAAAGAAACCTTAGCATTTTAAATCAGGTGTTTACAGTGAATGTCCATATTTTGTTGTAATGTTTTTTATTAAGAAAATTCATTTCTAAGCAGCAACTTCATTTGGTAGCTAATAATAAATAATCAAGAACAATTTGGAAATGAATACAAATTTCAGTCCTTCTACCATTGTCCAATTTCTCATTTTCCTCTTGTGTAATGTGGTAATAACAGTAACTTTATATGTTAGAGAATTAAGGGAAACAATAATAAAAATAACATAATTTGGCTCCTTCACCTAGAAAGTACTCAGACATGTACCTTATTCCATCGAGAAAGGCATAGTTCCTGTTTTTTATGACCTGCTGGCTGATAATTCTGTGACTAATAGCTCAGAGATGGGAATAATTGAAAGTGATTTCTACATATTAAAAAAATGATCCATTAAAACCAAAATACATTGTGTTAGGAAAGATTCTGAGACAGACAACTACAAAGTAAGTACTTTAAAAAAAAATTACTTATTTTAGAGAGTGGGGGGAGGGGCAGAGGGAGAGAATCTTCAAGCAGACTCCCTGCTGAGCATGAGCCCAATGCTGGGCTCTATCTCACCACCCTGAGATCGTGACCTGCGCCAAAATCAAGAGTCGGATGTTTAACCGACTGTGCCACCCAGGCACCCCTAAATAAAGACTTTTTAATATAAAAATACCTAGGAATTATGATGAGATAAAAATTACAAATGAGCCAGCAACAGGAGGTTGTATCTAGAAAAGCAAAGAGGATACAATTAATTATGAAGAGAACGGTAATCTTTCAGCCTTACAAATGAACACATTCTTGCTGACTATTGAAAAGTCTAGATTTGATTTCTGCATTTTAAATAAGATTAAAAAAATGAGTAGGACAAAAGGTCAGAGGACTTCAAATTTAGGGTGACCCTACATCCCAGTTTATACTCATTCTAGCAAAACTATTTGTGAATGATAAATTCACGGTTGCCCTATGTCATAGCCATTTTCCAGGAGATGAAGATGGGTATGAGGAAGATACTCAGCAGCTTTTTTCCCATTGCCCCAGTATCTAAAGGAAGAAGCTGAGAAAGAGGTAGAATTTTCTAGTCTTACCATAATGGCACTTCTTTTAGTAAAATCCCTCAGTGGCTTCATATTTACCCCGAAAGCTCAAAATGTGCAACCTGGATCACAAGGCCATTCATAACCTGGAGCCTGCTTATCTCCTGAGGCTCACCTCCTTATACTTCTTTTCTCATTCTTAACTCCCCTGTCACACTAAACTTCTTGGAATTTTTTTTTTTTAAACCAACACTCTCTCGTGTACTCTCACTTGTCTCTTGTCTTTCAGTCCATGTTTCCCACCCTCCATTTCACTTTATGACCTCCTGGTTGTCCTGCCTGCCTTAGTTCAGATATAACTGCCTCCAGAAAGCACTTCCTGGACGACTAACACCTGGGTCAGGTGCCGTCCCTTCTAAGTGCTTCTATAGCACTTTGCGGTCACTACAGTCATGACCCTCATCCCAATGTGTTTTAATTTTATGTTTACCGTATGCCTAATTTGACTGAATATTCTACAGAGACAGGGTCTGTTGTATATTCAGTGTGTAGCCTAGGGCTTAGCCTATAAGCCCTTGAAATGACTGTACCGAATTGGTTTGTTGAATTAAAGACACTCTCTAGTATTAAGATTTCCTGGGTTTACACAAATAACTGGTCAGATCAGAACAAAAATAAATTTGAGCTATAATCCATAGTTCTGCATTGAATAATCATAGAACTTCTGGGATTTGTCAAGTCTAGCTCCCTTTTTCCAGCCTGAACTATAACTGCCCAGACAATGTTTGCCTTGTTTATCTTTAAACCTCTGGGATGGGCAAAGCACAACTCCTTTGGCAATGTTATTGCATTGTTGTAAGAATACTTGATACTAAGGAATTTATAAAAAGTAATATTTAAAAACAAGGTCTTAATTTCTTGTGTATTAGACTTTTGTTCTGCCCCTCAAAATAGGCAGATGGTTTTCAGTATGGCCATACATTTATTAGAAAAGGGCTGTTTTTGTATGCAAAATGGATGTCACAATACTGAAGCATATACCTCCAACAATGTCTTATTCTATGGGGAACGAACTCTAACAAGCATTACTAAGTTTCTTCATATACAAATTTAAAAAAAGAATTGGACTTTAAAATTTTGGAGCCCTAATATCTTTAAATATTTTAATTTTACTCTTACAAACTGGGTTAGTATTTTCTAAGTCATTTGGATAAGAGCCATCATGCATTTAGGACTGCTTTCATATGGAAAATATATTCTCACTATAGATGTTTTCTTTATAAAGAATTGTAAATCTTATAAAGTCTTATGTGCTATAAGATGCTGACTTATGTGTGTTTCATAAATCATAATTTTCACAATCCTATGAAGTAAGCATATTGTTATACCTTTTTTACAAATAAGGAAAAGAAATCAAAAGGGATTATATAACTTATCATCTATTCACATAGCTAGTAAGTAATAGATCTGGAATTTGTGCCCAGGCAGGCTGGCTTCCAAGTCTGAGAACTCAACCACTCTGCTATTAGTGTTAGCAGGTTAAATATAAATATTTCTATTAATAGGCTAATGAATTTTTCACTTAGAAGTGGAACAAATCATCTGATTATGGTTGACTAATCTATGATGTAAAATACAGAAAACTTAGTTTGAACAATCTAGGTCACCATGGGATGGTGAACCAGGCCCACACTTTCAAGGGGGATTCCTACACATAAGGCTAGCAGACATTAGAGATGGAATCAAGTGGAGCATCTCCAAATACATGTCCACTCATCCATCAATCCATTTAATAAAATATTCATAAAACTCTATCACATAGGACTTGTAAGTGCTAATATGAAGCACTGTGAAAAATAGAAAATATAGAATATGACCCCTTTCCGATAGTCACTACTAAAAAAAAAAGGCATTTTAAGTATAAACAAACAAGTGCTTGTTCAATAAGGTATTACTGAAATTTTGTTTTGAGATTGGGATGATGATATTGATAATATAGACAACAAGTCTTAAAAGATATAGCATGGAGTAATCATGACTCTGTGAAGTACTTACTAGAGCTGAGTACAACTTTCCAGGTGATTTTTAGGCTCACTAAATTTAAGAACCATGGAGCTTTTTTTGTTATGTGTCACATTATACAACACTGTTCTTAATTTTTCTATGTGTGAGGGTACCCATCCCTTTGGCAGTCTACTGGAACCTTTTATAGATACATGTTCCTAAAATATTCAGAGCAGAAATGGGATATAGTATAGTGAGTGTTATGAGTTGAATTGTATTTATTCAAAATTCGTATTCCAAAATCCTAACTCCTAGTACCTCAGAATGTGACGTTATTTAGAAATAGGTCTGCTACAGATGTCATTAGTTAAGAAGAGGTCATACTGAAGTAGAGTGGACCTTTATCCAACATGAACTGGAGTCCTTATAAAAAGGGACTCACATACAGAGAGAACACCACATGAAGATGGGAGTTAATGCAGCCACAAGCTAAGGAATTGTCTACAAAAGCCTGCAACAGATCTTTGGAGAGAGCATGGCTCTGCTGATACCTTGTTCTTGGACTTCCAGTTTCCAGAACATTGAGACCATTGCGGTTGTTTCAGTCACTCAGTTTGTGATACTTTGTTATGGCAATCTTAGCAAACTAATATAGTGGGGGAGGAAAATAATCTTTTCTAAAATTCTTGATTTAGCTTTTAGATTATTACTCCATTAAAGTAACAGAGACATTAAGATTTAGTTTCCCAGAAATATTCTGGAAGTGGAGGGATAATTGGGAAATAAGCTAATAATTAAGGGAAACAATATCGTTTATGGAAAATGGGCTTCAGCATTAGAAAGACCTCGGTCCAAAATCCAACTCTGCTCTTTATTAGCTGTGTCACCTCCAACAACATTAACTTAGCCTAGTGTTCTTATCTGTTGAGTGGTAATGATAGTAAATATCTCCCTCATGGAGTTGAGGAGATGAAAAAAGATAGTATCTGAAAATTCTCATTAGTATCCATTATTATTATCCTCTTATTAGTGTTAAGCCTTTAAGGATTCTGCTACAGAAAGAGAGCAAAACTAGTTTTATTATTTCTCCCCCCAACCCTTTACTAGATGTGAGAATCTTGCAGCTTGCTTGGTTTGATGGTTAGAAGAGAATTATGGATGTTTCATTATGAGCCTCGCCAGGCAGTTTGTTGGTAGGTAGAATTTATAGTTTTGTAAGTAAAGTGATTTAACTTTTAAATAAACAGTTTATCTATAACCTAATGCAATACTGACTCATCCTGAAGAAACAGGTTTACCAAATCAAACTTTTCCACCTAGAAAGATCTATTTATAAAATATTTTTCTTTGTGTCCCAGGACATTTTACTTAATATATGCAAACTAATCTAGTAGGACAGCAGTCAACTTAAGAATGTTATTTTTTGATAATAAAGGTAATGCTTATATTAGGAATATAGGAAATATAAAGAAGAAAATAAAAATTCTTCACTACAATAGCTATAAGTAAAAAACCCACTAACTTCCTGATGTATATCCATATATATGTATGTGTGTTATATATTTGTATGTAACATATATACTTGTATATGTGTGTATGAAAAGAAATATGACTTAGTCTGTCCAAATTGTTTTGAAAGTTTTCCTTTTCTTAAAAAAACTTCTATATTCTGAGCATTTTATATTTTATATTTATATATCTACATCATTTTTCAAGAATGAGACCACCTTAAAGATGTTCTCATATATTTGTATATTCTACAATTTAGTAACCAGTCCCATATTTTATACATTTACATTGTTTTAAAGCATTTAAAATCATTGATGTGAATATTATTGAACATGATTCTTTGCGAATGTCTCTGATTATTTCCTTAGAGTAAATTCATGGGTTATTTATAGATCACATGAAACTTACAGATCGGGTGACTGATCTGTAAACAAAACAAAACCAGAAATCTGACTTGGGATGCATTTCACAAAGAGGAGATTTTGACTATAAATTCAGTGAAAAACGAAGTTGTATTTAAATAGACAATAGACTTGTGACATATGAAAATTAAAATCAGGCTTTTTTAGTGTACCATACACAAGGTCTTTACTTACCTGGACCCCAAACTGGCCAGAAAACACCATTCTGTCATCATTACCATTATCATTATTATAATAGCGAACATTTTTGAAATACTGCAATAGGCACTTTTTATATTATTTTAATCTTTTCAGTAGCACTATGTAGAAGGTGTTACCATATCCATTTTGGATATGAAAAGGCAGTGTAAGAAATACTAAGTAACTTTCTAGCATCCCATAGTAAATAGCCTACAAATCGAAAGTCAAGCCCAGGGCTGTCTGACTTGAGAGCACAGGCTCTCATCCGTTCTATCTGAAGACCTCTCCAAACATTCAGGGATTTCCAGGATTCTCAAATTTATTCACAGCTTAAATCAATTATAATCTCTTAATTACACATCTCCTGGACTTTTATTCATATTTATCCCACATCAAAATTGTTTCCACTTTTAGGATGGTGCTAGATTTTGTTAAGTAGCTGAGCTCTGGTAGTTTGTTTCAGAGCATTTCAAAGTCTATGCATTTGAGAAGGGTAGACTGGGGCAACCCTTGCCTACGCCCCATGCTCTGGATGCTTCCTGGCAAAGACAATGTGTTCTGCCCTCTCTTTCTTCCTTTCCTGCCTTTCTTCCTTCCCTTTTTGCTTTTCTCGCTCTCCGTCTCTCTTTCTTTCAAGATTTTATTTATTTGACAGAGAGAGAGAGAGCACAAGCAGAGGGAGTGGCAGAGGGAGAGAGAGAAGCAGACGCCAGCGGAGCAGGGAGCCCAATGCAGGGCTTCATCCCAGGACCCTGGGATCATGACCTGGGCCGAAGACAGACTCTGCTTCTCCCCCTGCTTGTGCTCTCCCTGTCTGTCAAAAAAGTAAAATCTTTAAAACAAACAAACAAAACATTATTGATGGTACCTTGGATGCAGAATACGAGTTTTCATTTTTACCTTAATATGAGTAATATATGTGACTGTTAAAATCTTGTAAACTTGACATTGATATCCAACTTTGTTACAATTCTCAGCAATATCACAGGGAAATATTTAAATATCATACATATTGTACAGAAATAATCTCTGTACAATGACTAACAGCAAAGTAAAAAAATACATTTAAAGAATTTACATAATATTTTGAATGTTTAAGAAATGGTATGAGAGAGATGGATAAGTCTAAGCAATGCTAAAACCACAAATGAGGTTGTTCAATTTGATTAAAAAATTAAGTGGAGAATTCAGATAGTCTTCCTTTTAAGTAATTATTTCTATATTATTAGATTTATCTAAATTCAGTTATTGAAAAACATATTTTATCCTGGACTTGGAAAATAGACTAAAAGGAATAAAGTGCAAAGGTTTGTAGTAGTTTATTTTTTTCTTTTTCTTTTTTTTTTAGAGAGAGCTAGTGTGAGTGTGTATGTGGTAGGGTGGAAGGGCAGAGGGAGAGGGAGAGGGAGAAAGAATCTTAAGCCCGCTCCATGATCAGTGCAGGGCTCCATCTCATGACCCTGAGATCATGACCTGAGCCAAAATCAAGAGTCGGATGCTTACTCACTGAGCCACCTAGGCACCCTTAGTAGTTTTTAACCTATTAGATCCTGCCCTATCTGTAAAGTTGATGTTCTTGTTAATCTAGTAAGCTGCTTCTCTAAATTTATTCAGATTTAAAATGTAAAATTTAAGCTTTAAAGGAGTAGTTTTTATCTGTATCTCAAGAAAATGAAAACAGATTTGAGAGTTCCCATTGATGTATTTATCCCAATATAAAGAAAAGAAAGAGAGAATGAATGAAGTGAATATGAATTCCTTCCATCTTTTCTTTTTGTCTCTCCTTTGTGACAATGTTTGCAAACTAGAAAGATAATACATGGCTAATCTTTTACTGTTGTCTAATGTCTAATCAGTAAAATTCAAATCTGTTTGAGTCAGAGGCTTCGTGTTATGGGATGGAGGAATGATACTTTGTTTTTGCCAAATCTAAGGTTCAGCATTATATGTAGGTTTATATGTTGAATATGGGGTTTGGAGCTAGAGAGAATGGTTAAATCATTAGGAGCAGAAAGAGCACTCATTACAATGCCTGACACAGGAGGTGACACTCAGTAAGTGCTTTCTTTTTACCTTTTAGGTAATAAGAATAGAGGGGAAAGTTCTGGAGAAGTAATGTAGGATGAAGAGCAGAATTGAAACTGATGAATGAAATTAAATATTCTTTCTCTTGCCTTTTGCCATCTCACAAACCAATTCTTTTTTTTTTTTAAAGATTTTATTTATTTATTTGACACAGAGAGAGAGACAGCGAGACAGGGAACACAAGCAGGGGGAGTGGGAGAGGGAGAAGCAGGCTTCCCACTGAGCAGGGAGCCCGATGCGGGGCTCGATCCCAGGACCCTGGGATCATGACCCGAGCCGAAGTTCAGATGCTTAACAACTGAGACACCCAGGCGCCCCAACAAACCAATTCTTCTGATAACAAGATAACCTTCTTGTTATCTTGTATTTTTCTGATAACCTCTTTCCAAGGTTTGTCACATTTCTGTACGTTTTGTGAGTGAGGGACTAATGGGTCTTTATTTTAGACTGTCTTTTAAAGGATGTCTGAATAGTAAACAGCTTTGAAAAAGAGATCGTCTCCCTCCAGAGGAAAGGGCAGGTATGATTACTGCATACTATGAAAGATTCGGGGTTCTCTAAGTTCTGAGTTTCTCTCTTCTACTACAGATCCCTGTGCATGTAGGCATTTGAGTCCATCTCTGTCACCTCCATAGGAGTTGGGGGAAAGGGGAACTGATACAAATATGATGATGTTCCTGTTGCTTGCTGTTCCATAAATAATAAAAGTCCTCTGTTTCTGACCTGGGAGTCTCATGTCTTCTGCCAGCATCACTGAAACTTCAAGTTAAGTTGTTGTTTTGGGAATATGGTGAGCTCAGACCCTTCCATTATTATAGATAGGTTTTCAACAAACACTGGTTGAGTAACTAAACAGTTTTTCCTGTAAAATAAAAATAGAACTTGATTTACAAAGTTGAATTACAATTTTAAAAAATTTATACACCGGGTGTAAAGCAAGGTTTATCTTTACTGACTGGTTTTCGGATTGTCCTTCAGAGCTGAAAAGAAAAAAAAAAAAATTCTGACATTTGTTAAAATGGTAAGGAAGACTTTATTCAAGACTTTTGCAATGGGAGTCTTGCAAAGGGGAAAGGGATTGGGCTCAGCTCCACACACAGCAAAGATAGCTAAGGATTTATAGCCAATGAGCAAAGTAGAGGAGGTCAGTGGATGAAAAATGACTAAGTTGAAACAACAAATATGGGAGAATTCTTGCTAAACTAATTTGATAGGATTCTTGCTGAAGACGAGTCAAGGGCTTAGACATTAAGAGTAATGTATAACAATTTGATCAGATCTCAAGTGTGGGGGAATTCTCACTAAACTGACATGGCAGGATTCCTAGTAAGACGGGGGTAGACAGTTCAAGACAGGATGGGAGCCAGGACTTGAGGCCTAGTTGAAAAGAAAGTTCAGAGGAGACTAAAGTTTGGTCAAGGGAGACTCTTTGTCAGAGTTTAAAGTTCAAGTGTGGAAAAATTCCATTATTTGTATAGGTGGCAGTGTGCACTAGATGGTTCCTTCATAGGAAAACGTATTATTTAATTGTATTGTGTTATTTAATATTCATTATGTAGGGTTTCTGCTGACTTCATAGAGAGTAAATGATCATCACAATTGCAGCTCAGATGGTACTTCAACCAGAAAACCTATCCAGATCAATCAGAAATATTTATTACTTCTAGGAATACTCTGTTAATCTAAAGTTTGGGAACTCACAACTTAGTGCTGTATACTAGTTTGCCGTATGTGACTTCTGATTTGTATTATGCAAAATTTTATCCTCCCAAGATTCAAAATTCACCGGAGTTTTAGTCATTGTCTGACTCATATTTGTAATCCCAACAACAGCCAGCAAACATTCACACATTCTTCAGCCAAAACAAGTATTAAAATTCCCGCTCTCTGCTTTCTTTTCCTTCTCTCTATGTATATAGATATACAACAGTCATATACACATACGCATTTAAACTTGCGCTTTTCAGACTTTAAGACTATCCAGGCTGTGACATTTCAATGCACTGCACATGGGAAAATCAGGCTGGGTGATGGCTATTACAATAATCATGTTTAATGTATTACTTGGCAAAAACTAGTAAGAGATTACAAAATTCTAAAAGGCATAATTTGAGGAAAACTATAAGTTTGGCTGTTTGAATTAGACCTTTGATTTTTCCAAAGCAGCTGAGTGCAGTCTCGTGCGGATTAACCACAAAGGGAGTTTGAGTTCAGTTTTTACTCTCTTAGCTTTTTTAAAAATATTTGTTTTTCCTGAGCCATAGTCTATTAGGATTGATTTTTTACTAGTATCTTGAAGGTAGGATTGTGTTTTGTTTTTTGTTTTTTTTTTAACACCAGCATAATTCATGATGCTCATCAAGTCATTTCCCAATAAATGTTTGGTCAGTAAAAAAAAAGTTTTGGATTCCTTTTATCAACAGTGTTAATAATTTTTATCTGGTTATAAAAATACATATTCATTGTACACAATTTTGAGAGTATATATATACATACATAACAAAAAAAAAGCATCCACAAATCCAATATCGAAATCACTACCTTTGACATGTTAATAAACCTATTTCTTTTATTATAGGTATTTCAGAACCTTCATTACTATACATATTTTAAATAAAATCATGTGTAGGCTGTTTGTTAATGCAATTTGTATTCAGTTAATAGAATAATCTGAATACTTCTCTGTGACATGAAATATTTATTAGTTTATTGGCTGCATAGAATTCTACTTTATGGATGTAGTACAATTTTTTAAACCAATTATCTACTTTAAAAATTTATTTCCAATTTATTGGTTGTTGAAAATACTATATTGAGGAAAATCATCACTGAGGAAATTTGTGTATATCCATTGTTATTACCCTAAATGTAACCCAAGAAATGAAATTTTTGTATCAAATATATGCATATATTAGGTTCTAAAAAAAGGATGCTGATTTAAACTTCCAGTAATGATATCTTCTGATAAATGATAAGTTGTTAAAATTTTAAATATAAATGTACAGAGAGTAATGAAAAGCAACATGCTATCAAATTATGATATTAGATTTGTCTGCCCACTCCTCATCCAACCTTAAAACACATATATATTTAACTGTCTTATTTTGTACATGAATTTCAGTCTAACCATTTATGTTCTTTTTTCTTTTTCTTTATTCTTTATTCTTATTATTTTTTAACTTTATTATATAATGTATTATTTGTTTCAGAGGTACAGGTCTGTGATTCATCAGTCTTACACAATTCACAGCACTCACCATAGCACATACCCTCCCCAATGTCCATCACCAGCCACCCCATCCCTCCCACCCCCCTCCACTCCAGCAACCCTCAGTTTGTTTCCTGAGATTAAGAGTCTCTTATGGTTTGCCTCCCTCTCTGGTTTCATCTAGTTTCATTTCCCCCACCCTTCCCCTATGATCCTCTGTCTTGTTTCTTAAATTCCTCATATCAGTGAGATCATATGATACTTGTCTTTCTCTGATTGACTTATTTCGCTTAGCATAATACTTTCTAGTTCTATTCATGTCGTTGCAAATGGCAAGATCTCATTTTTTGATGGCTGTGTAATATTCCATTATATATATAGACAACATCTTCTTTATTCATCTGTTGATGGACATCTGGGCTCTTTCCATAGTTTGGCTTTTGTGGACATTGCTGCTATAAACATTGGGGTGCAGATCACTACGTTTGTATCTTTGGGGTAAATACCCACCAGTGCAATTGCTGGGTTGTAGGGTAGCTCTATTTTCAACTGTTTGAGGAACCTCCATACTGTTTTCCAGAGTGGCTGCACCAGCTTGCATTCCCACCAACAGTGTAGGAGGGTTCCCCTTTCTCCACATCCCCGCCAACGTCTGTCGTTTCTTGACTTGTTAATTTTAGCCATTCTGACTGGTGTGAGGTGGTATCTCATTGAGGTTTTGATTTGCATTTCCCTGATGCCGAGCGATGTTGAGCACTTTTTTCATGTGTCTTTTGGCCATTTGGATGTCTTCTGAATTGTCTGTTCATGTCTTCTGCCCATTTCTTGATTGGATGATTTGTTCTTTGGGTGTTGAGTTTGATAAGCTCTTTACAGATTTTCGATACTAGCCCTTTATCTGATATGTCATTTGCAAATATCTTCTCCCATGCTGTCGGTTGTCTTTTGGTTTTGTTGACTGTTTCCTTTGCTGTGCAAAAGTTTTTTATCTTGGTGAAGTCCCAATAGTTCATTTTTGCTCTTGCTTCCCTTGCCTTTGGCGATGTTTCTAGGAAGAAGTTGCTGCGGCTGAGGTCGAAGAGGTTGCTGCCTGTGTTCTCTTCTAGGATTTTGATGGACTCCTGTCTCACATTGAGGTCTTTCAACCATTTGGAGTCTATTTTTGTGTGTGGTGTAAGGAAATGGTCCAGTTTCATTCTTCTGCATGTGGCTGTCCAATTTTCCCAACACCATTTGTTGAAGAGACTGTCTTTTCTCCATTGGACGTTCTTTCCTGCTTTGTCGAAGATGAGTTGACCATAGAGTTGAGGGTCCATTTCTGGGCTCTCTATTCTGTTCCATTGATCTATGTGTGTGTTTTTGTGCCAGTACCATATTGTCTTGATGATGACAGTTTTGTAATAGAGCTTGCGGTCTGGAATTGTGATGCCACCAGCTTTGCTTTTGTTTTTCAACATTCCTCTGGCTATTTGGGGTCTTTTCTGGTTCCATACAAATTTTAGGATGATTCCATTTCTCTGAAAAAAGTTGATGGTATTTTGATAGGGATTGCATTAAATGTGTAGATTGCTCAAGGTAGCATAGACAACTTATCAAATATTTTTAAAAATATAAATATTCAATAAGAGATATTTCATAAGACATTTAGGATAATCATCTCTGGTTTAAAATAACTTCATAAGAATTATATTCCTAGATTTTGATGTGAATAAGGATATCCAAAGAGGATAAAATTGAAAATACAAGTAGGTTAAAATTGAAGGATAGATCAAACAATGTTAGTAAATAAAATAGGAAACAAAACTATGTGTATTTTTACTCTAAACATGGTAGGTAGAAAGGCAAGTATGTAATTTTAGCCTCATTTTATAAAAAATATGATCATATGTGCAAAGGAAAATCTCAAATGAGGAATGTTATAACATTAGCATCCATGCATGCATATATATATATATATACATATATATATACTTATATATATATGTATATATATATATACACACACACACACACACCATACTAACACTAATCAAAATTAAGTATAGTATCAGAGGAATTATATTTCAGAGCTGAGAATATTATAAAAAATAAAGATCATTTCATAATAACAAAGGGATCAATCTTGCATCTAATAACAGAGTTTCAAAAACAGTATCAAAGAGGGGCACCTGGGTGGCTCAGTCGGTTAAGCCACTGCCTTCGGCTCAGGTCATGATCCCGGAGTCCTGGGATGGGGCCCCACATCGGACTCCTTGCTCAGCGGGGAGCCTGCTTCTCCCTCTCCTCCCCGCTCGTGCTCTCTCTCTCTCCATCTCTCTCTCTCTCTCAAATAAAATATAAAAATGTTTAAAAAAAAACAGTATCAAAGAAGCAAAAACTGAGAACTAAAGGAGAGATAGACAAGTCTTGAATTATAGTCAGATAGTTCAGTACCCTTCTATAAGTGCTAGAACAATTAACAAAATATCAGTAAGAACTTGGAATCAACACATAAAGAAATTGATGTTTTAAGAACACCACCCCTTATAATAGCAGAATATACATTATTTTCAAGCATATGTGAAACATTTATCAAGAGAGACCTTATTGTGGGCCACAAAACAACTCTCAACAAATTTAAAAAGATTTAAACCATACAGTGTATGTTCTTTGATTGTAGTGAAGGTAATCTAGAAATCAATTACAGAAAGATCACTGGAAAATTCTCAAATATTTGGAAATTAACGTACTTCTAAATAACCATGGGTCAAATATAAATCAAAAAGGAAATGAGGAAGTATTTTGAGCTATACTTAGAACTAAAATCAAATGTATCAATTTGTGAGTAGACAGAATTTAGGGGGAAATTTATAATAATAAGCATATATGTTAGAACAGAAGAAAGGTCTAAATCCAGGACCTCAGCTTCCATTTTTTTTAAAAGTATTTTTTTTTAAGATTTTATTTATTTATTTGAGAGAGAGAGAATGAGAGAGTGAGCATGAGAGGGGGGAGGGTTAGAGGGAGAAGCAGACTCCCCGCCAAGCATGCAGCCTGATGTGGGACTCGATTCCGGGACTCCAGGATCATGACCTGAGCCGAAGGCAGTCGCTTAACCAACTGAGCCACCCAGGCACCCCTCAGCTTCCATTTTTAAGAAACTAGAAAAAGAGCTAATGAAATTGATGAAAGCAGGAGAAAGGAAATAACAGAGCAGAAATCAAGGAAATAGAAACCAGAAGCACAATAAAGAAAAATCATAGCTTACAAATTTCTAGCCAGACAAATTAGAAAAATAAGATAGAAATTACCAATGAAGGAATATCACTACAGATTCTACGGCTTTAAATGAATAAAGGTAAAATATCATGAATGAGTTTTTGCAGACAATATAATAGTTCAAATGTCCACAAATGATACAAACTACCAAAACTCACTGAAAAAGAAATAGATAATATGAATAGCCTTATTAAAGGAATTGAATTTATAAAAACAAGCTCATACAGAAAACTCCAGGCTCAGATGGCTTCATGGTGAATTTCGCCAAACATATAAGGAAGAAATAATACCAATTCTATTTGAACTCTTCCAGAAGCCTCAAGAAAAGGGACTACTGGGGAGAAAACTGATTCTTGATAAAGGTGCAAAGGGAATGCGGTGGAGGAAGGGGTAGTATTTTCAACAAATGATTTTGGGAAATTCCAAGTCTGAATGCAAAAAAAAAAAAATCATGGTTAAATATAAACCTAAAACTATGAAACTCCTAAAGGAAATCATATGAATAAACAATTGTCACCTTGGATTAGGTAAACATTTCTATGTATGGCACCAAAATCATGATCCATAAAAGAACAAGTTGATAAGATGCATTTCATAAAGATTTAAAACTTTCGTTCTTTGAGCTGCATTGTTAAAGGAATGAAAAAGCAAGCACGGGCTGGGATAAAATATTTACAAATATCCATATAAATGATAAAGGAAAAAGCTCTCAAAACTCACTAAGTAAACAAAAATCAATATAAAATGGTCAAAGATTGAACATACCCTTTATGTAATAAGGTTTTACAGTGGATATTAGGCACATGAAAAGATGCTCAACATTTAGTCACTAGGTAAATACCACGTGAACCACAATGAGACACCATTAGATGCTTATTAGAATGGCTGAAATGGAAAAGACTCATCGTATCAAGTACTGGTGAAGATGTAGAGAAACTTTCAAACACAGCCATGAGGAATGGAAAATTTGGAAAATAGTTTGGCTTGAGTTAAATCTCAAGAGTTTAAAAGTATACCTACATGCGATTCAATCATTCTACTCAGGTTTTACCCAGTAGAACATGAAACCACACATCCATACAAATACTTGTACACAAATATCCACAGTGGCCCAAACTGGAAATAATTAAACAGTGGAATGGATGAATCGATTGTGGTATATCTATACCTTGGAATACTACTCAACAATAAAAATATGCCACTGTTCCTGGTATATAAGCATATACATGCATATGTATATGTTTGTATGTATATTCCAACAAAAGGGATGATCCTCAAAATAATTATGCTGAGGAAAAGAAACCAGACCCCTACCCCCAAAAGTACATACTGTATACTTCCACTCATACAATTCTAGAAAATGCAAACCAATATATTGTGGTGAAAAGCAAATCAGTGCTTGTCTGGGAAAGGGAGAAGACAAGAACTGGGGTGGGATTACAAAGGAATATTCGAGAAACTTTTGGGGTTACAAGATATGTTCTTTATCTTGATTATGGTGATGATTTTATGGATACATAAATATGTCAAAACCTTTCAGATAATGCACTTGATGTGTCTTTTTTTTGGTCAACATGTCAAATATACTTCAATACAAAATGATAAAAAAATTAGATTCCTTAATTCTTGAGGATTTTCTCTGGGGATTCATTTTAATTCCTGGTCAATATTGTCATTTATATGTGACCTTGTGCTGAGTGCAATTGTGTAAGGTACTATCTCGTTATTTTAGCTGAAATCCTTTCCTAACCAGTAACACTAAACTAAAATATCTCTAAAACAATTTTAAAGACTTAGCTGGCAATCTGATCTAATGAAGAAAATGATACGAGGACATGCTTATCTTTTAGGTATCTCATTGCTATTTGTACTTTAACATTTGTTTTGAAAATTAAACATGTTTTAAATGTGAACATGTCCTAGACAAGTGTTTGCAAACATGAAGATCATGCATGTATGCCTAGAATACTCTTGTGCTTGGTGAATGTGTAGTATGTGAGAGAGGGGCAAAATATCTCAAGGTAACTGCTTGGCAAGTCTGAAAAATATTTGTTGTCTGTTCACAACATTCAGAAAAGGATAGAATATTTCTCAGGGGTGATGTACAAGCTGACAAATCTAGGACAATCTCTTCAGTTCTGCACATCGCCAGGATGAGGCACTGACTGGCCTACTGTCTCTCATTTCTGATGTTAAGAAGCAAAGGATCAAAAGTCTAAATCCTTTGTGCCAGGTCAGTGAGCTCTGTCGTTAGGATGGGCATCTCTTGACTATTGTTAAGACACCAGCTTAGGTTCTTCTATGCCGCTCCACCCTGATGGTTGAGGACAATGAGATTTTTTTTCTGTCATATTAATTTTATTTGGATCAAATGCTGACATAAAACTTACAGAGCGTGTGGATCTTATTTTGAGATACTGAACTATCAGCTTCTGTTAGATTGAGTGAATGCCCACAATTTGTTAGGCATATGTGGAAATAAAAACCTCTAAGGTTTGTACATTGTAGAAGTGTCTGAGAAATACTTTTCTGAGCATGTTATGATTCTTTTCCAGACAACCTTCTAATGGTGACAATAGTATTTCTGTATGTGGATGAGCCTGAAAAGACAGTGCAGAACTACGTCACCCCTACACTGTGTGTACCTGACATTTGTCATTTGTTTTGTTCTGCAGGCTGCAATTTGAGTCTGTTGTTACAGTTTATTCTGAGCCACGGCTAAAGAATTTTATAGCTGGTTGTCATCTTGATCGATCTATCGGTGTTTTCTACAATTACGCCAAGTTGCTTGAAAGTGTTAATCAGTGGCTCATAGAAAACCTTTCTTCAACTGCTTGTTTGTGATGACCTCACTTTGGTTCACTTACACAATAGCTAACCTGTCATTTTTTTCTTTGAAATTTGCTATCATTTCTTGGGTTAGCTGTATGGTGGGATCTGAACTCTCCACTCCTGGAATGGGCTTTTTTCCAGAAACTCATTATAGCTCATCTTTTTATAGAAAGTGGTATCAAGTGAATGCTCAGGATCCTGCAAATGTTTTCTGTGATAGGTCCAGGTATCACAGCTAGATAAAAAGGTGAGAAATGCTAGTGATTCACTAAACTTACTAAATTAGTAAGTTCTGAAGCTTGTTGTTGGAGCTATGGCATTAGACTTCCAAAGTACCTACCAGCTTTATGATTTCAATCTGTGCTCATAGACCACATTGAATTATTCATATATTTAACAAATATTTCTTAATTGCTTTTTTGGGTCAGGTGCGAGAGCTTCAGTGGAGAATAAGACAAATACCATTTATCACAGGGTCATCATCTAGTAATAATTTTATTCTGGCCAGTATCTTGTACATAATGAGTTTAATTATATCCCCTCTCCAAACATAAGTTACAGTTTTAACCCCCAGCACCTCAGAATGTGACCACATTTGGAAATAGGGTCTTTGTAAATGTAATTAGTTAAGATGAGGTCATAATGGATTGTGGTGTGTCCCTGATCCAATATTACTGTTGTCCTTGTAAAAAGAACCATGTGAAGACACAGAGACATAGGGAGAATGCCATGCGATGACAATGGCAGAAGATGAAGCTGTGCAGCTCCAAGCCAGGGAATCCCAAACTATCAGAAGCTGGAAGAACTCTCTAGGTTTCTGAGGGACTGTGGCCCCACCAACACCTTAATTTCAGACCTGTAGCTCCCAGAATTGTGAGACAATAAATTTCTACTGTTTAAGCCACCCAGTTTGTGGTACTTTGTTACGGCAGCCCAGGAAACTGATGCAAGAGGGGTTCAGTATTTTTATGGGATTAAATTATTGCCTCTTTTTGGAGAAAGTTTCTCTAAAGTTGTCAATCTCCTTTGGTCGCTTACTCCGACAAGAATTTGATGTGACATGTAAACTCTCCAAAAGAAAAATTCAGTGATAAGAACCTTCCAAAGTCTCAGATTCCACCTCCTGCTTAATGCAGTGCTTCCCTCCACAACATAAGCTATATCATGTTCCTTACCAAAGTACTTAGGAAAACAAGTGAAACTTACACTTACATTCCACTTTAAAGATTTTTTTTATTTCTATTGTTTAATTGTGATTAATACATACAACATAGAATTTACTATCTTAACCATTTTAAGTGTACAGTTAAGTAGTGGTAAGTATATTCATATTGTTGTGAAACCAATTTCAAAAAAGTTCACATGACTGCCACTCTATACCTATTAAACTCCCCATTTCCCATTTGAAAGCTCCACACTAGAAAGTATTTTTCCCTAGTAATTTCTAGAAGATAGCATTATCTTCTTATCTACTGACCTGAGCTCATTCTAATTCTACCCTTTGGAGTTGACCAAACTGGCATCATACCTTTCCTGCATGAAAACTCTGTAAATTATGATTGTTGTTATTTGCCTTCCAGGAAATTCACACCGTCTATAAAGTATTTACATTTAGCCAGGCAGCAAAAACCTTCTTATGTCTAAATATTCCTTGGATTTTTTATCTTTTTTTCCCTCCATTTCCAGAATGATTACTCTGGTCTAATTCACTCAGTTCTCTTAATGTTCTCTGATTTCCATAAATCTCTTTCAGTCTTTCAAAATTATCATCTACCTTAACATAGTTACCAGGACAGTATTTTAAACACACTTTTGTATCACGTTTCTTTTCTAGGACTTGTATGTTAGTACTCCATTTCCTGTGTTAATCAGTGTAATTCCTTGGGCCAGTGTTCAAAGTCTTTTCTTAATGCCCCCTCCATACCTATAAATCACGTCTTGTCTCTTCTCAGAATGCCCCTCCTGCTGCCTGATTTTGAGCCGTGTGTTGGGATGTTGTAGCATTTCGTAGCACCATCTTTCAAGACACAGATGGTGATTGAATTCTGCCAATGATCTTGGCTAGTATATTCAGTTTCATGGAACTTAGGTTTTCCTCATCTGTAAAGTGAAGATAATAATAATAGAATCAACCTCACGGTATTTTTTGAAAATGAAATCAGAAAAGGCAAGAAAAATTCTTGGTAAAGTGAGTGTTTCATAGTAAAGGACCAGTCCATTGTGATGTTTTTATTTGTTATTTCTTCACATTTGACAAGATGGCCATTATATGTATGCAAATCTTATTTTTCTGGTTAGAATTTAAGATTTTTAGAGACAAGAACCAAGTCTTAAACTTCTTTTGAATTCTCTATAGCCATTTGGTACAATGCTGGTCATATAGCATTAAATTAAATCCTATATTCAATGAATATCTGAAGATACTTTTTCTTCACCTAAGGAGAGTTAGGCCAAGAGATTTAGTGGAAGTCTGGCAGATGCCAGATATATAAAGATCTGTATTGTAAAGAGAAACATGTCATTTCTCATTAGGGCACTGTAGCAACATTGAAGCTGTTTTGACAACAATATGGTCAGGGCATCTGCACAGCAGCAACAGGATTGCTAGTGATGAGTCTGGGTATATGTCCATATGAATATGTGTATTTGTCCACATGTCTTTGGTCAGATGTGTAAATGATGGAAAACTCTTCATGAAGATGTGGTTTGAAAAAGTTCACTTTCTAGAATCCCTGTGATGTATGCTGAAGAAAAAGGTATTGAACTCTCTTTCTGAAGCAAGAGACTGTGCTGTTTTCCAAAGCAGGTGCTCTGCAATGTGTTGATCGTGGCATCTTACTGTGTTATCACAGAAAGTTCTACGTTAGCACAATCTATGCCATCTTTAATGGTTATGTGATATCATCTCAAATGCAAAGCAGATTTTGCCTTCATACAGAAACCAAGGTTTCATAAATGTTTACATATGGACTACAAGGTCGTTATTGATGACTGAAGGCTTCTTTTGAATTTACTTAATATTTGGCATACTATATTTCTGTCCAGGCTAGAATAGTGGTTTGTTCTATATAACCTGGACTCTATTTTTTTCTCTTGCTGTACATAGTTAACCTTTGTTAATTATTATGTACTTTCTTACCATGATCCAACTTTTAAACGAATTTATTAATTTAGCAAATATTTACTGAGTGTCTTCTATACACCAGACATTTTGTGAGGATCTAGGGAGATGCTACTAAAACAAAACAAAACAAAATCACCACCTTAAAGAGCTTACATAATGATTTATTTACAAATAAAATTAAAGAGGACTTTAGTTTTGGCAAAGCAAAAGCGATATTAAAAACAGTTGTCTAAAAATAATTTAATTGGCATCATGTAACAGCACCAACTCAATATGCCTTTTAGAAATTTCAAATTTACAAGACCAGTGAATTGCAGTGCATCTCTGTGGCAAAAGAGTAATTACTTTCCTTATTTATCACACAAATTAAGGTCTATTACTTCAAAGATACTTCTACATTTCCAGAATGTTTGGTTTATTTTTATTGAACTATGAATTATGCTTCAGTCTGTGGTTTTATGAATGAAAACAGAAATAAGGATTGCTGATTTAAATGCTTTTATTGATGTAAAAACATTATTTTTTCAACATTTCATCTTGTTTCTTTACATTTTTCTACTTCTCATCTAAAGCTTGAAAAATGCATGTACGGTTAATACTACTTTATAAAGCCAGGTTTTCAGGTGCTCTTTAAATGTTATGTAGAGGATAAGGGTGCTTTTTTTTTTTCTTCTTCTTTTTGGTAGTGATTCACAGTGTCAACATTTTCCCCATAAATAAAGATTATAGCACATTACTTAATTTACAGAACTAATTTTTATTAAATATAAATTGACTAGTCAGATCTCTTAATGACTATGTAAGAATTAGTTGAGAAATGACCTATGTTTGTTTTTCTCTGATAGGTAAATAATGAATGAGATTCTCTACATATTTTGTTTTACTCAGCATTTCAAAAAGAATTTTCCATCATATGTCCTGTTTTCTCAACCCTAGGGAGGGGTTATTGTTGGGGTTTGGCCTCCAATGTGAAAATATAACCCTGAAATAAGAACCCAATGACAGAATTCACTTTTCCATTATACAGTCTTCATATTTTAAATGGTGTTGTATTTAGGCTAAGGTTTTTCCTGGTGAATTTAGTGTAAACTCAGGAGTGAGAAACATTGTAAAATTCAATTTCTGGCTTTTCTAATTCTGTTTATTATAGGTTGCATATAACCTCTGGTGATAGTACTTGGAAATGCAAATTAGTATTTGTTGTGGTATTGCAGAGAATTAGAAATAATCTTAGCCTTTCTTTTTCAATTTGTTGTTTAGAGGCTCTTTCCCCCCTCTCTGAAGATCTTTGAAAAGAAGATAACACTCTCCCCACTTCCCTGCCTATTGTTCATACTGTCAAAATCTCCTTGGAGATGATTTCTTGCTATGTTATGGAATTGAACAATGCCCAGTTCAATTTAATACAACATAACTATATCAAGTGCCATCCCAGTTTTTTTTTTAAAGAGGATGATGCTCACAACATACTTTAGAAACAGATTGAGAATATGACTTTGCAACTTAATATTATCATTTATAAGATGCCTTAGATATTGAGTCTCCTTTCCAACCTTATTGTATTGGACCGTATTATACCATCCTGTGTATGTAATCTGAAACCCCTGGGTTGAGGTATATCTCAAAAGTAATTTGGATTTTGTCCAGCGGAGTGGGCTTTTTTCCCAAAATTGTTTTCTTTCATACTACTACTAAGTTTACTTACTTCTCTATGTAATGTAGGAATTTTTTGGGTAATATGCCCCGGAGATGGTCAGAAAGTTTATGGGCAAATATAGGGTAAAGTGGTCCTGGGATGTCATATTTATTATATATCTGGCAACAGGGTATCATTATGTGACAAAAGACATAAAGAATAAACTCCAGTGTAAAATATTAACTAATCTACTGAGATCGATAAGCTATCTTTTAGGCACAGTTTAAAAAGAAACAATAAAATTCATAAAAATCATAATACAAAATACTTGCAGGTCTTTGCTTATGCTATCTTTGAGATATTTAACTTGTGCTCCTACTTATTTAAATTTTCTGTATTTTCTAAGAAATTAGACAACTACCCTATGAAAGTCTTTTCCAGCCCTTCCAGCACTCCATATGCACTATGTGGTCTTTTTGCTTATTGTTGTTATAAAAATATTGCTGAGAAAAATATTGGGAAAAACCTGCCATCACATTATTTTTCTCAATGCACTATCACAAAGCAACACAGTTGGTTCTCTACTGTTTTATATTAACTATACGCTTAGTATCCGTTATTTTGGATTTGGAGAAGTCTAACAGTTCTTTCCTTTTGACAACTTGCTTTGCCTTAAAACCTTTTACAGATGTTCCTCATTTCTGGGATTATTCTTCTCATGAAGAATGCCTTCTGGAGTGAGGCAGTTTGTAGACATTGTTATCTATTCGGTGTTACCTTGGTTGTTGAAGATGATAAAATCGCGACCTAATGATCAATTATACAATAGAACCACATTCTGAAGAGCTTCAGAATGTTCCTGTAGTGTTTCCACTTTGAAATTGAAAGGGAGTGAACAATCACTGTTTATATCCCTGTGTCTCTGGAAGCTAAATTACAGAGTGCTCCTGGGCAATAAAGCCCTTTTAGCAAGAACCACAAATCTTTGAAAGAGCTCTAAACGAAAATATTTAAAATGTTCAAGTGCATAACAATGTTTTCTTGAATAATTACTGGTTGGACTTGATTTGAGACAAAACGGGTAGTGAATTATCTGAAACAGTGACCAACAAAATATAAAAGTCTTTGTATATGGACACACAAAAAATCAGTTGTTAGCACTACCCGTTTTGGCTACTTGTGACATTGGAAGAGTCAGTCACTTAAACTCTTTGAGTAACTGTCTTCCTCTTTGTAAATTAGGAGGCTTACATGAATAATCCCAAACATATCCTTCGCTTAAAATCATCAGATGCCTGAGTTCTTTTGAACGGTGTATGTTTCTGTGAATAACGTAAAAAATAATGAAATGATTATATAAGTATTAAATATTTACTATTACTACGTGAAGCCTGTTAAACTAAGCTTCTATAAATCTAATGGTCGATCTATTCATGATTTTGAATATTTTCTCATGAAAAGATTCAGTGAGACGGGAAGCACAGTGTGCACAGGATACAGAATGAGATCTCTGTCTTTTCATCTTAAGCTTGTATAGACTTTACAAGTGTCACTTGCGTAGAATTATTTGGCCAGGCCTGTAGGAGGCCAGTGGTCTTTTACAGTGGACTCAACTGAGAATCCAGTCAAGGCCTCTACTACTGATGATGTCTTTAATAGAATCACCTTCCTTCTCTGGCTTCCCATTCTACTTTGTACACCGCTTACAGAATTTACCCACTGTGGCCTTGTATCATACATATATATATTTTTTAAATAAGTAAAAATTTTAATCCTCAAAGCCAGAAAAACATAGTTTTTCTATGTCAAACAAGCATAGTTTTATGCTCACTTTTTAGCAAATAACATACATATTTTTTTGTATGTGCCAACTATTCTGTTAGATTGAAGATTTCTTGGGATTGCAATCTATGCTTTTATTATATTTTCTACCATCCTTAAAATTGGCTTAGCATATAGTCATTTAGTAAATATTTATTGAATTGAACTCATCTGCTCTTATTTACATGTCCCCCAAAGATTAGATTGACAACTTTTGGACATGCATGTGAGGTTTCCCGATCTGTGTGATCAAACCAGATTCTGAATGACATTTGCAATAGAATATGTGCTCAGACACAGGGGACTGGGATGACTGGAATGCTCTAAGACTAGCCTCCAATCCAGGGTTTTAATGAAGGAGGTGATCATAGTCAGTGGCTTTGAGGCTTGCCAACAGCATGGATTTTCAAGCTCATTTTATCCAGCTGTACTTTTCTTTTTTTTTTAATTATAAGACACTATCCCAAACTTTTTATATTCTTTTACTATGTCATCAAGTTTTGGCACCTTACTTGTAGGATGATTTCAATTTAAGAACTCCGACATCTCAGTAGGGAGGTAGGAGAAGGTGTAAAAGCAATGTTGTTTCATAGTTCCTGTGAGAAAATGAATGAAAATGAAATTTGTCACTGAAACCATAGGCCAGTTCATGGAATCACCCTAATGAACATCTGGCCCAGATCCTAAATTAAACTCTGATTAACAAATCTACTGGTTCTTGGCTTTATGATTTGGCCAAAGAATAAGGTGATAACTTACAAGTGCCATTAAGCTGGAGGAATGGTCAGACGATTAGAATGAAGAATTAGAATCTTAGCGCAGTTGCTCCTACGTCTTAGAATGCATACATGCTGGGTACCAAGCCAAGCGCCTGCAAATTCCTGTGACGGCAATTGTAAGCACAATTAAATTGCCTTTGAGTACTAAGGAAACCTTCAACTCCTGTGTCGTTTAATGGCAGGTATCTTCAGGACTATTTTGTCTGACTAAAAAAGAGGAATAAATCAGAGGGACAATTATTGTGATAAAAGGTAACTACTAACAGCTGAACTGGGTTAAAGGAAGGCACAAAGAAATCAAAGGTGCAAATTAAATTTCCATAATGATAAAAATTTGCATGATATCAAACAGCGAGATTCCCTATGAGTTGATAAATAACCTCATTGCTATGTACCTTAATGTATCTTTCTCACATTTTATGATAATTATTTCTTGCCTGGGGACATTTGTTAAGAAAATATTCAACACTCACCGGCAGAAAGGTCACAAGATACACTTTTCTAATTAAATTTTAGGATGAATCAAATACATTCTTTGATTTGTGCTGTGTCTACAGAATTCTGATATGACTGCAGTTGATTTATGGCAATCTGTTAAAACAAGTAAGATAAACAAAGGAATAACAGTATAATTAGTGTGTTTTGATGTAGCTTTTAAGGGCATGTGTTATTAATAAAAGTATCCATTAGTTCTTTTTAGAAATTTTGATATATGTAAATATTAAATATTAACCATTCTTAGACCAGATGAGCAAGGTGTTCATTAAGAACTAATTAATTACTCTTTTCTGTATCTCTGTGAATAATTTTAAAGTAGAGAAACCAGATGACTCTATCTTAGCCAAATACCTGACGTTAACATTACTGGTAATAAGATAAATATATTAACATATCTCCTAATAGGATGTACTAAGAAGCACACACACACTTGGTGATAATCCTATCCCAAAGGCACAAACTGCATCTAATCATATGGAAACATTACAGAAATTCCAACTGAGAGACATTATAGAAAATAACTGACCTGTGCTCTCGAAAAATGTCGAGGTCCTGAAAGGCATACAAAGACCGAGGAAACTGCTAGACTTCACCTAGAGAAACAAGACAACCAGATGTAACATTTAACTCTGAATTACATCCTGAATCAGGGAAAAAGAAGATTTCTTTTGCTATAAAGGATCTAATATTGGGATATATTGGCCAAATTTGAATACAGTTTCTAAACTAGATTGTAATTCATTTTCTGATCGATGATTGCAACTGTGATTATATAAGTGAATGTCCTTATTTTTTAAGAAATACACACTGAATCATTCAAGGATAAGGCACATTGCATCAACTTCCTTTCCAATGGTTCAGAAAAAAGTAAACATATATAAACATAATACAGAGAGACAGAAGGGGGTAGGGAAATAGGGAGGGAGGGAGAGAAGCCCTCAATGTGTTAAAATATTAACATCTGGGGGCTTTGGTGAGGTGTATGAGAATTCTTTGTACTATTTTTGTAACTTCCTGCAAGTCAAAATATTTCAACACAGAAAGTTTGCCTTTGACTCTATTCTGGTGTCAGTCCTTTCTTTATTGATTTATATGTTCTGCTTTTTAAAGCATGCCATAATGTTCTTTAGTGGAATGAAAACAGTTTAGTTTATCCTTTGCTGAAATTTCTAATATGGGCTGCATTTTCCCCTCTAGGCCAGGAGACGCAAAAAAGATCAAACTGGCATTTTGATCCCCCACTAACTCTGATGATAAATATGAACATGGTTAGGAGATCTTTGGCCTGATTTAGATTCACTTATCATCTGGAAAAGTAACTTAAATATGTTTTGTGTGTTTTGATTTCCCTATGGGCTACATTATTTTTATCTCAGGTTATTAAAATCTTAAAACATACTTATGATATTACCTGTTTAACACCAGATGTTTTTATATGCATAGCTTTCTGATAAGATTTAATGTCTTCTGGTGCTAACAATGATACTGTAGCTTTGATTCATGCTGTGGAACTCTTAAGATGAAGTTACTATCATGAGTTTCTTCTAGCACTTTTAATAATTAACTTCATTGATGGGGTTCAGGATAAACCTGCCTTAAACTTATTCTATTTTGCACAAAGGGGGAGCTATATTGAAGACCATAGAGTATTTTAAAAAATAATAGCAGGTTTTCAAAAATTAGAACTTATTCTAAAAGTCTGTGGGTTTCCCTAATGCAGGATATATTGACTATCCCATGCATAAACCTAGGTCTGGAAGCAAGACAGGAGCATGCTGTTGACTTTTAGTGAAGACCATAAAACTCTGGACATACAAATACAATTTCTACTACTTAGTCAATCTGGAACTGCACTGGGAAAGGAATGGATATACAGAGCTAGTGTAACGATAAAGTACAAAGAAAGACATATTCTCAAAAGTAGAGCTAAGTTAAAAATTCTAAGAAGACAAAGATGCAGTAAATTATGCAACAAAACCTGCAATTAAATGTAATTTATAGTGACATAAAAATAGCTCCCCATTTAGCAAAACCTAGTTGTAAAAAATATCCCATAAAGCCCAAGGTAGTGCCGATGCTTTGTGCTGCATTCTAATTGTCTTCTGCATCCTTCTTTGGGTGCTTTAATTAACCTTTGTAACCCAGTCCTCAACCATAGCTGAGCTGCTACAGAATTATGATCCTGTTCAGCAAGGGGTCACCAAGTTGAATGATGCAAGGTTTCTACCCCAGAACTTTTCTCCATTCTGGGACTACGGAGCAAAATGAACCATGAAGAAATTTGGTGATCCTGGACTGTTGTGCATTTTAGCTTTTACTTCTCTCCCTGAATAATTTCCCATTTCCCAGATAAAATGATGCACATTATTTGTAAATATCTACCGGAAAACTCAGGAAATTTATTATTTTGATGAAAAGGCGAAAGATTTATGCGATCTGAAGAGAAACCAGAGTATTATTATTTTGATGAAAAAAAAAAACTTCAGAAAGGATCAAATAGAGTATTTGGGGGGCATTTTAAGATCACGTAAACCAATGTTGTGTGAATGCTCATTACAACTGTGGGAACGAGTTCAACCTTCTTAGCCTTGCCTCTGCTTGCTGGAGTGCCTAATGCATGTGGAAGATTCAGTACTAATAAAAGGAAGCAGCTAGTTTCTGAGCAGCATGGGTGTTTTGGAGAGCTAATATGGCAAACATTTGGAATTACTTTTAGAGAATGAAATTACACATATTATAAAAATAGGTATGACAACTATCATTTACAAATTTCCATTTTTTAAAAATATTTATTTTGGAGAGTGTGTGTGGGAGTGAGGGGGAGGGGCTGAGGGAGAGAGAGAAAAAGAATCCCAAGCAGACCTCACTGAGCACAGAGACGGGTGTGGGGCTCGATCTTACCACCCTGAGAACATGACCTGAGCTGAGACTGAGAGTCCACTATTTAACCAACTGAGACACCCAGGCACCCCCATTTTATTTTTCTTTCTGCAAATACTTTTATTTGAATATTAGTGATGTAAATAAGGTTGATCAGTGGCTTCAAATAAGGTTGATCAGTGATATAAATAAGGTTGATCAATGGCTTCCCATTAGAAATATGGGAAACCTGATAGGCGTATGTTGTTGGTATCTTGTTAAGTAATAGGACAGTCATTTGTGTCTGATTATGGCTTATACGTGGCTAGAATGCACTTCCCAGCTTCCCCTGCATGTGACTGTACTTTGAGCAGAAATGTGTCCCATTGCCAGGCATGAGCCTCCATATTCTTCCCCTTTTAGCTTGATGTTGACATCCAGTTGAAGGTATAGAGTTAGGTGCAGAGTTTCTGTCAACACAAGTTTCAAAATAATTGTGTAGAGCAGAACCCTACTATATGTAACTACAATGTGGAAATGTTAATGTAAATTAGGAATAAGTTCTTGTATATTAAACTACTGAAATGTTGGGATTTATTTATTATAGCAGCTTGCATTTCCCTAACTAATATAGAAGGTAACAATTAATAGCCCGAAAAAGTATAGCTGAATTTAAAAGTGAAGAGGGGAAGAATGTAAAAGTAGATGAAAAAGTACTGAGGATGGATGCCTGAGTGGCTCAGTCAGTTAAGCATCTACCTTCAGCTCAGGTCATGATCACCTGATCCATTCCCCTGCTCAGCGGGGAGTATGCTTCTTCCCATCCCTTTGCCCCTCTCCCCTGCTCATGGGCACACTCTCTCTCAAATAAATCTTTAAAGAAGTACTGAAAATGTTAAGAAATAGATATATAGGGCAAGCAGTGGTGTTAAAAAATCATCATAAAGTAACATAAAGCAGGTGGAAGAAATAAAATATATTCCAAGTATGAATGGACCAATTTCCACTAAAAGGCAGACTGCTAGAGGTAGAAAAATCTACCAGTATGCTACTTATAAGAAATAAACTATGAAAATGATGAAGAAATATTGACAATAAAGAGACCTTGGCAAAGATATGCAGTACTGGGCAGATGCAAAGCTAAAGAAAGAAAAGAGCTCAACAATGGTAATAGTTTATATCTGGTAGCAAAGTTATATTAAAATTAAGAGCACTACACAAGATTAAAAAAGGACAATGCATAATACAAAAGGTATTTTTTGAAGAAGATGCATTAGTAATAAGACTATGAAATGTACTTGGCAGCAAAGAAAACTTGCAATTTAAAAAAAATGGGCAATTTTATTATATTACTCTTGGTTCATAGGACAATACAATTGAAATAATTAGAAATTGAACATGTTTTAACTACTTAAAGTTGGAAACACATACCTAGGTAACTCTTGTATCAGTGAAGAAATTAAAGAAATTATGAGCCATGTAAAAAGTAATGGGAAGGAAAACAGTTCATATGTATGGAACGTAGAAAAAGCTAAATGTAAGGGATACTCCACAGCCTTAAAAGTCTTCTTAAGTCTTATCACTGATCGACCTCTCTTTAAAAAAAGAGAAATACAGAAATCAAGTACTCACCTTAGGAGTTAAAAAAAACAACAACAACAATGTACTGGTTGGGAATTCTAATCATATTAGAAATAAATTTCATGACCGTGGGGACTTAGTCTATTTCTTTATTTCCCCAGTTTTGTTGAGATGTAATTTATATACATTACTGTATAAGTTTAAAGGGTATAACATAATGGCTTAACATATATATTGTGAAATGATTACTGCAATAAGTTTACTTAGCATCCATAACCTCATACAGATATGATAAAAAAAGAAAAAAAGAAAAAAAATGCTTTTCTTGTGATGAGACCTCTTAGGAGCTACACTTGTAACAACTGTCCTACATATTCTAGAGCGGTGTTAGCTATTGTCACTATAATGTACTATAAAGTACGTCCCCAGTACTTACTTTTCTTAAAACTAGAAGATAACCTGCCTCCAGATCCTTCCTCACTACTCCACCCCCCGTAACCCCAATCTGATCTTTTTTTCCTGTTTTGGTTTGTTTTGATTCCACATATAAGTGAGGTCATACCATATTGGTCTTTCTCTGACTTATTTCACTTAGTATAATGTCTTCAAGATCCATCTATATTGTCACAAATCATAGACTTTCCATATTTTTTTAATAGCTGAATAATATCCCATTTATGCATGCATGTGTATGTGTGTCTCACTACTAAGTTATCCATTCATCAGTCAATGCACACTCCTCTTGGCTATTTTAAGTAATACCACGATGAACATGGAGGTGCAGATAGCTTTTTGAGTTAGGGTTTTCATTTCCTTTGGATATATTCCCAGAGGTATAATTGCTGGATCATATGATAATTCTACTTTTAATTTTTGAGGGAATCTGTTTTTCTTTTTTTAGATTTGTAATCTTAGCTTCTAGTAGACAGCCTAGCTCATAAGAGGCCTTTGGTACATATTTCAAAAAATAAACTATAGGAAACCCAAAATGAAAATACCTGCCATTTACTAAGCATTTAGAATGTGCCAGTCACTGTGCTTTACATGAATTATTTCACCCACTCAGAAATCCTATAAGGCATAAGTTACCAAATTTTTATAAATGAGAAAATGAAGCCTAAAGAGGTTAAATGAATTGCTTAGTCTAAAAAGCTAGGAAGTGTCAGGGCTGAGACTGGAACTCATGTGTCTTATTTCAAGAGTTCATGAGCTAAACCACTGTTTTACCTGGGAATAACAGAACCTGAATAACCTGGCAAAGAGAGGGTTACATTTTTCTTAAATTGGGGGCTATCAAATTTTAACTTGTCTGGCCAGCTGTAAATATGGAGCTACAAAAGTTCAAGTGTCTGATTAAGAAGGGCAAAGCTCAGCTATATGCTGTACTACATTCTCTCTGTGAGGAGCAATGGGTCACTTATCAAAATTATTTGGTGGACTGTATTAGTTTCCTGTGGCTGCTATAACAAGACAAAACTAGGGGCTTAAAGCAACAGAAATATATTCTCTCACGGTTCTGAAGATCAGAAGTCTAAAATCATAGTTAGCAGGGCTGTGATCCCTCCAAAGAGTCTAGGGAAGAATTGATTCCTTGTCTCTTCTGGGGTCCAGTAGCCGTTGGCATTCCTCTGTTCATAACCATTCCACCCCAGTTCCTTTGTCTTCACGTTGCCTTCTTTTCTCTGTGCTATCTCCCTTTGCTTCTCTTTTATGAAGACACTTGTGAAGACATTTAGAGCTCTCCTGGATAATCCAGGGCTACCTCGTCTCAAAATTCTTTACTTCATTACATCTGCAAAGACCCTTTATCTATATAAGATAACATTTACAAATTCCAGGGATTAGGACTTGATATCTTTGAGTGGCTGTTATTCAACCTACTGCCAGGACTTAGGGAGAGAGAGAGAGAGAGAGAGAGAGAGAGAGGGGCCTTGTGGGGGATGCAGGAACACATCCATCAGAATAGTGCAAAGACTGCTAAAAGAATTGAGAAAAGAGGGGAATCATTTTGTCTCGGGTTTTGAGAGAAAGCTTCATGAAACTAGATTTCGAGGTACATTGGGAGGGCTATAAAATATTTTTTTTTTAAGATTTTATTTATTTGAGAGAGCCCAATGTGGGACTGGATCCCAGGACCCTGAAATCATGACCTGAGCTAAAGGCAGAAGCTTAACTGACAGAGCCACCCAGGTGCCCCGGGCTATAAAAGATTTTGTGGAAAAATGGTAAGCAGAGACCTTGAGCTGGGGAGGTCTAAGATAAACATGGGGCCAACAAGGAGGTCTGTTCCGCAGGATCTGGTTAATATTACTTGGGACAGTCCATATTTATCCATTGTTAAGTGATTAATGTATAATGCTTTTAAGAAAAACTGGCTGTGCACGAATTATTAAATGTGAGCTTGCATCTTCTAATACCCCATTTTCTGGCAGGTGTCAGAGTAGTGGTTCAGAAATCCCAAATGTTCCTCCATGTGCATATGGATAAGGCTGTTTTTCTCCCTATATAAGAGCTCAAAACATGCACCATCAGTGAGTCTCTGAGATCCCTGAGGGGAATGTGCTCCAAAGATACAAATGGCTTTAGGAAAATCGGGGTAACATCTAGGGATTTGAGAACTAGAGCCTCTGCTCTTGAAAGATGATCAGTCTTTACTGATGCTACTTCATTATAAATGTAAGTCCTCATTTACCCAAGTTCTTTGCCCAGTGCTTTCAGCTCAGTTTTATGTCTCACAGCAGCTGATCACTTGGGGCTTAGTGGAACTCTGTTAACTTGATTTTTGCAAAAGATGTATTTATTCTGTTGGGGAATATCATAATTTTTCTTCATTTTCTCTGACATTTTGTCCATTATATTCTGAGTTTGCCCATAGGACAGAAATAAATAGCTCAGTCTTCTTTAAAAACAAAGTGTGAATTGAATAAATTTAGAAGCTGCTTGGTGCTCCTGATGCTGATTGAAGAGTGTCTTCAATTTATTCAATCCCTCTTTATCCCTAAAGGAGACTGGTTATTTTTGGTTCATGGAAAGAGCTCTTGGCCTTATGGACAGAGCCAAAATAATTACAAGTAATAGTTGAGCCTAACTATAGCCAAGTAAAGACATCACTGAAAATCTGATTCACTGTTTTGTAAGGTAAAAGCAATAGCTCCATACAAGACAGATTATATTTGTAACTAACAGTTTAACATTTAAAATCCTCCTCTAGTGTAAATTGTTTGTGTGTCTGAGGAAAGTAGTCTCAGTGTAGAAGTCTTCAGTGTTTTTCTGCTTTATTTTCACAGGGCAGGGGTGGAGACTGTCATTCTCAGGGAAACTGTGGCTCTCAGCTGTCTGTCAAAATGGAGGGTTCTTTCAAGCAGCAATTTCACCGTGAAAACCTTTTGGTCTACAAGGATCAGAGTACTCTTACAGGAAGTGGAATTCAAGAGTACTCTTCAAAGCACCTTCCAGTCTTTCTTATCCCTCCTTAGCTTTTGAACAATGTTAAGGACCCTGCTGCTGCTTTGAATTTTCTCCAGGTGCACTTCTGACCCTGAGACTCGGGTCTCACCTGGGTTTGATCACCCAGTGGTAGAGAAGTTGGTTAGGGAGAGAAAACTAATATCCTTGTCCTGTTCTAACTCTGATTGATGTGCTAGGGTATTTCCTGATGTCCTAGCCTGCTACTCAGTAGTCTTAGGCATGATCTAAAGAAAATGGATAAAATTGGGTAGCTCCAGATTTAGGGGAAAGAAACTCGAAGATGTAAATAATGCCAGGAATGGTCAGGAATAGAAACAGCTAAAGGCAGGAAGGGCTGGAAGACTGATGGCCAAGTATTATAATTTCAAGTACCTGCCTTTGTTCTGCTAACGTGAGAATGTGCATAAAATTTTAAAGGAGTTTTGACACATGGTTTCCTGTCATAATGCAAAGTTTACATATGACCTGAAGTATTATTGATAGTGATGCTCTATTCTATTTGAATAGGTACAGATCCCATAGGTTACAAACTCTGGCATGTGTAATATAAAACCGGTTTTTAAAGAAAATTTTCAATATTGATTAATTTTCATCCTGACTTTTATTTCACTTGGTAGTAGAAACATCATCTTAGTTCCACATAGACACTCTTAATTAGGGTTTTCTAAGCCAGTTCCAGATATCCGAGGCCAATTCTCTCCTCTCAACTGTGGTAGGAAGAATTCTTCGAGAGATCCCACAATTCCTGCCCTCTAGAGTTCATATGCTTTCAGCTAACTCAATCAAGTACTAATCTAGGTACTGCTGTCAATTAATTTTGAAGAAATAATTAAGGTCCCAAATTAGTTGCCTTTAAGAAAGGGAGATTATCTGGGTGAGTCTGAACTAATAGCATGGGCCCTTGAAATCTGGGTTTAGAGATCAGAGACCAAGAAATCAGGAGGTTGGAAGCTTGAAAAGGATTTGATGTGAGGGAGATGGATTGTATTGAAAATGGAAAGGGCCGCAATGGAAAGGAATGAAGGCGGTCTCTAGGAGCTGAGAGCAGACCCTGGCTGATAGCTGGCCCGGGACAAGGACCTTAGTAGTCCTATAGGCACAAAGAACTGATTCTGTGAACAGCCTTCATGAGCTAGGAAGCAGATTTTTCCTGAGCCTCTAGAAAAGAACTCAGCCTGGCAGACACCTGAATTTCAGGCTTGTGTTACCCTGAGCAGAGACTCAGTGTGGCCCCTCTAGACTTTGACCCACAGAACTGTGAACTAATAGGTGCTAAGTCCCCTGAATTTGTGGTAACTTGCCAAACAGCAATAGCCAACTAAAACATCCTCTTTCCTTTAAGATTGCACAAGTATTCTAATAGGCCAACATAATGCCAACGTCCTGGAGGGGAGAGAGGTCAGGAAATAACACCAGGTACTCGGTTGCAATCAGTCCCGGTTAGAGACCCACTGCTGCATCATCATCTGCTCCCCGTTCCTATCTGCAGTGAGCAGGCCTTCCATACTAGCCTTTGTTGTATAGTCTCAGTTCTGTCTGTTCTCTAGTCCATGCTGGTATGTGCTGCTGTATCCCTCTGTCCACCCACCTGCCTCTCTCGGCTGAGCCCTTGGGGTCTCTGTGAAGCTGCCCTCAGGAGGAGGTTCCTTGAATCCTTCTGCAGGTATTTCTAATCCATTGTTCTCTAGCCTCTAGACATGGGATTTTTCTACAAGGCTGGAAAAATTCTTGGAGCTGGAGACTTATTAGAGAAAATAAAAATTGTCTTCTGTGCTCTCAAATTTCCATATTTATTTGAGGCTCTTCTGTCATTTTCAGCTTTCCACTTCTCCAGCCCCCACACCAGATGATTGATTCAAGAGAGGATCAGGATATAAATTTCCTTTTTTTAGAGATCTTTAACATCTGTCTCTATGGTTTTCCTTTTCAACACTTTCCAGGAAAAATCTACAGCCCCTTGAATTGGAAAAACCTGTACAGCAAGCATTCTTCCAGTTTTACTTGTCTCATACCTGGATTCCAGGATATTAAATTGAAAGCCAATAATTTGATTCATTTGTTTTTTGCTGTGACAACTCCATCCTAAGACAATTAGGTGCTGAATGAAGACAATGGGGTAGAAGAGGACTATGGGGAAGAAACTAACAAATTAATGCTTTAAACAGTTTAAAATATATTTTATAATTATATTTTAATGCTTTAAATGTTCCTTTACCATGCATTTTTTTAGAGTAAATTTGGAGCTATTTAAAAAGAACACGAGTGTCTAGTTCTCTCTCAATTAAAATTACTCTAGAATAATGACTGTGAGGAAGTAAAAGTATTCTCTCTAGGACAGGATATTTAAAACAAAGTTGTTTTAGGGGTACTTGGGTGGCTCAGTAGGTTAAACATCTGACTCTTGATTTTGGCTCAGTCATGATCTCAGGATTGTGAGATCGAGCCCTGCATGGGGCTCTGCGCTCAGTCAAGAATCTTGAGGATTCTCTCCCTCTGGCCCTCCTCCCACTCACACACAAGCTCTCTCTTAAATAAATAAATAAATAAATTTTTAAAAAGCTGTTTTAGAAAGATAAAGAATTAGTTTATTTTTTATTTTTTTAAAGATTTTATATATTTGAGAGAGTGAGCAAGCACGAGCAGGGGGAGAGGCAGAGGGAGAGAGAAAGGGAGAAGCAGACTCTGCTGAGCAGGGAGCCCCATTCGGGGCTCAATCCCAGGCTTCTGTGATCATGACCTCAGCTGAAGGCAGACACTTCATCCACTGAGCCACCCAGGCACCCCTATAAAGAATTAGTTTAATTAACATGGTGTTACATAATATTTTTCAAATATTAAGATAAATATTTTATTAAGATTTTTCAAATCTTAACACAACATTCAGTTTTTGAAAAGATAATTGGTAAAGATGAAGAAGCTTTTTTAAGTTTTTCCTTGGAAATTAGCCTGTAAGTGTTGGTGATCTTTGATATGTTACTTTAACACATTGGCTTCTATTTTTTTTCACCTGAAAGAACATTTTTATTAAATTTTGAAGGTAGTTTAACAAAATAATTAAGAGATTTGTAGAACAATAAAGCACTAAGACTATAAGGGACTTAGGGATAATTTGTTTTAATCAACCATTAATCAACCATTAAAGTGTGCACCTAACTTACCCTTGTTTATAAAGGACATTTAGTAAATTCCAACCTGCACTGTAAATTAGTAGGAGTTTAAACTATATTTATGTCAAAGATTTAAAATTGCTCTATTTATTTCAGTCCTGATAAATTTGAAGAAAAAAAATAAAATTGACCCATGTATGAAAAATTTACAGAACTGAATGTTTTAGATTTTGGCTTTTAAAAATTTGTCTTTAAGGAAGTAAACTAGTTTAATGTATTCTGCTGATGGAAAATCCATTTTATATTTCTAATTTGAAAACTCTGTGTTAATGCCATGTTTCTACAAAGACAAGTGATAGGGAGAGAACTGTGTGAATAGCACTGTATGAAAGACCCATGTTTTTCAATATAACACAGTTATTGCTAGTGGAGGGTTAAATGCTTTTGTGTAAGCATTGTACATGAAGTACAACTGACTGGCAAATCTTGTAATTAATTAGTTAAAATTATGACTAAGTGTGCATGGGTGGCTCAGTTGGTTGAGTAGGTGACTTGGTTTGGGCTCAGGTCATGATCTCATGGGTTGTGAAATGGAGCCCCCAAATCAGGCTTTGTGCTCATCTAGGAGTCTGCCTGATGATTTTCTCCCTGGGTTCCTTGCCCAACTGGAGGGTGCTCTCTCTCTCTCTCTCTCTCTCTCTCAAATAAATAATCTTAAAAAAAGTATATCTATAAATCGTAAGGGGTAAAATTTGTGAATATCAAGTTTCAGCAATATCTTCTTTTAAATAAAAGATTTTATTTATATATTTGTCAGAGACAGAGAGAGAGAGCACAAGCAGAGGGATCGGCAGGCAGAGGGAGAAGTAGGCTCCTCCGCTGAGCAAGGAGTCCAATATGGGACTGGATCCCAGAGCCCAGCAGAAGGCAGACACTTAACCTACCGAGCCACCCACGCATCCCTCAGCAATATCATCTTATTCAAATTTGGGACACTATTAACTGGTGAATACTGAGGTTAAATGCATCAGGTTTGCCATTAGACATGAAGCAACTGTCTTAGTGTACTGCTGCTTGTCTTTGGGCACTTTACATCATTTGGCTGTTATTTAGCGGACATCAGAGTGTGTAGGAAGAACATGGGTCTAGAAATTAGGAACAAATTGTATTAGAATCCTTACCATTGCAAATGCTAGAAACTCAACTTGTACAGGTTAAACAGTAGAAGTACAAGGAGATTCAGCAGCAGCCTGAGATGGTTTCCAGTGATGTCAACATTAATTCTCTTCCCCTTTCTCCACTCCATCTTTTAGCTGAATTTTGGTTTCAGAGCCGCATCAATCTAAGGAGAATAGTGACTTTTAAAGAACTCTCTCTCAGGGTCTTGCTGGAGCTACAATTACACCCATGAACAAATCACAGTAACCCAGAGGTGAAGTGGAACACTCTGATTGGTCAGCTTGGGTCCCATGACTTGTGGATGTTGGAGGAAAGCAGGTGTACCTAATTTGCACCCTCATCCAAAAAGCACCGAGTAAAGGAAATGCAGTTCCCAAATAGGAAAGATCCTGATAACTAAATCCTCTTTACCTGTGTTCTATCACATTCTTTCTTTCCTTAACTACAAGTGTGGCTTACAGCAAATCACTTAAATAATCTAGGCCTCAGTTTCTTCAACTATAAAATAAAGTGTTGTGCTCTTCAATTTATATTCACTGACATCTTTCCATCTATTCATTCTACAGTTAGTGATCTCTCTGCTAGGCACTATGCTACTTGTTAAGAATTCAAAGAGGATTATATATTATCCCACTATCTGATGGTCTAGTATGGGGGATAGACATCAGTTAAATAAAGACAGGGCACTCTCAGAGTGGTATGGAATACTACTAATAGCTATCATTCCTTAAGAATCTAGTATGTGCTAGATTCTGGTCTATGGGATTTATGTACCTTCTGGAATTTGGTCCTCACATTACATGATAAGGTAATCACTGAGCTAAACTACTTTAAACAAAGGGGAAACCAAGATTAGAGGGATTTGGTAAATTACTCAGGTTCAGATGATCAGTGGTGGAAGCTGGAAATTTTGAATTAATGCTGGACTTGATTCTCTGTTTTTTTCACTATACCATAAGCAAAGAGGGGATAACTAACTGCAGGCAAGGATCAGGGGATCCTACATAACAGAGGTGACGTTACAACTGAGTGGAAAAATAACTCGTTAAATGGAGAAGAGAAAAAAGCATGAAAATGTGTGGTTTATCTGGGGAACAGTAATGAAATGTTCTTGTTGCGTTAGGAGTGCTGGGGAAACAGAGCTAGAAGAGGAGGATTACAAAGGTGGTAAGGGCTTCGGTCAAAGGACATTTAGTCTTTACTTGTATACAGTAGAGATACTATGGAAGAGTTTATTCAGAACTTTGAAGAATCACATCTTGACCTAATATCATCAGTGGGCCTTTAGATCCAAATAATTTATAATCTAGTAAATTTTATTAGGTAACTTAGAACAAGAGCTTGAAATAATGTATGGAGCAAATATTGTAAGATTTGTTGCTTATAATTTTTAGGTTTTGATTTCCATAATGTCTTCCATGTAAGAGTTAACATATTCTGTCTTTTTCCCCCATACCAGTTCTCTTCTTGGTTGGTATTTCTTTTTTTTTTTCCTCCAAGATTTTATTTATTTATTTCACAGAGAGAAAGACAGCGAGAGAGGGAACACAAGCAGGGGGAGTGGCAGAGGGAGAAGCAGGCTTCCCGCCGAGCAGGGAGCCCGATGCGGGGCTCAATCCCAGGACCCTGGGATCATGACCTGAGCCGAAGGCAGCCACTTAACTGACTGAGCCACCCAGGTGCCCCTTGGTTGGTATTTCTTGAGCACCATAAGAATGCAGAATTTTAGATTTTATATTTTTACCTGGTCTCCATGAGCATTTTATGTAAAGAAAAACAGATTCAGAAAGCTCTGACTTGTCTGTGCTTATATCTACAACTGGGCTTTTCAATTCAATGCTTTTTTTTTATGCAAGGTACTTTGCTTTTGTATTAACCAATAGATAGGACGATTTAAATGTCTTGGGGTCATTGTCTCCATGGAAAAAGATATGAGCTGATGGTGATCAGAATAGTTGTGCTTCTCCTAAGGCTGCCATTGTGTTCGGCTTACTTAGTTTTACAGGGTGGATGATGACAAATGAAATGGAATGAACAAATCAACGAAGTATATTTTAACAATGATGTTAAATTATTTTTGACTCACTTTGCCTGGGATTTAATTGTGCATTCATGTTAAACCATTATTCATTTGAAAATGCCCCCTGGTACTTATGGTGATGATGTTTCATTCATTATAATAATTTCTTTGAGTGTATCACATAAAAATTGTACTTGAGTTATTATGGCTTTTCTTGAGACGACATTAACCCTCTGGCCTGGTGCTGAAAATTCCTTGACACTTTAATAGATTAGACCATGTCTTGACACATTTAATAAAGAACAGTCCTACAGGATCCTCAAATTGCAGGAAAATAAAACCTTACACCTTACATGTTTTGAAAAATTAAAAGCACAACACGAGTCTATTTCTATGTTTCATGATTTGAGGTGTAGATTCTATTGGTATTTTTATTTTAAATGGAAGTTTAATTACATTTAGATAATCCAACCCATCAAACTTCCCTTTCTTGATCCTTTTTCTTTGACTCTCATTTCTATATACAGAAGCTGGGTGACAATACTGATATTGCAAATGTATTACAAGTCATGCTGGGCAAACATGTTAAAACTTTGTCATGTTTGGCATGTGGAATGGCTCATCACATTCATCTTGGAAAACACATGAGCTCTCTCCATATATATATATATATATATATATATATATATATATACATCTAAAAATATGTTTTTTTAAATTAAATTTTTAATTTCAGCATAATTACCAGCAGTGTTATATTAGTTTGAGGTATACAATATAGTGATTCAACACTTCCATA